>NW_025110785.1:973672-975306 GCF_011392965.1 Frieseomelitta varia | reverse complement strand
TGGCTCACCCTACATTATTATTTGTATCAGAGAAGTACTAATAACCATACTGAATGTCAATATATTTAATTAGAACACAGAATATGTTGTTAACAAGTTAAATTATTGTCACTGGATGGCAATGTTTGTTAAATTTGAAAGAAAAAAAACGACATTGCTCATATAACTTTTAACCAATTGCGGACCATAACGAGTGACCGAACCGTATGCAACAATTCGTCGCTTTCGTTGTTTGAACTCGGCATGACATCACTGGACAGAAATTATTGAGACGCGACTAACTTATTATTTGTTTCGCCTATTTTTTACTTAGATATACTTAAAAACAATAGAGAAAATATTGCAATTTTGGGACAAAGAATCCTCGACGTGCGTGGCGCGTCATTCCAGCGCAAGAGGAATACATTAATACATTGCGTAATTATATCCTGAGGCGTTTGACAAAGTACATACGTGCTCGATTCTTACAATAAGACATTCACGAGATGTCAGCAGCTATACAAAAGTGTTTCGTATCACCGTGTCAACTGAAAATTTCGACACAATCCGTCGTCTGACGTTGGTTGAGCCCCGCGGGCAACAGCGTTGGATCAGCTAAAGGTTAAAAGCGAACAACGCCACGGAGAGACGACACTTTGAGAAACGTTCTGGTCGATTAAACCATGTCCCGTGCAGCGTGAAGTTTTTTTATTTCGCTCGATGAAATATGCATGTCAAAGAACGGCTTGATGTTTCTCTTTCTTTTTCTCTCTCTCTCTCTCTATTTTTTTTCCGTTTAATATTAAAAGCGTGATTCCATAAAAAATTGAGCTCCAATCGTCACGAATACGTGTCCACGTTCAAACGAGAGTTCTTTGACAGGGTAAATCAGTTTGACACACTGTGTGTCTGATGGTGCCCCGTGTTTGACCCGAGTGTTTGTATCTTTCAATATCTTACAGTGATATACACGCACACTGTGAATGTGTTATAGATAACGCTTCCAGAGAGAGTGACAAATTAAACTGATACAACGTTGGCACACACAGTGCGCTTGCATTTCAATCGGTGAGCGATAAGGAAACACGACAGTATCTCCATCAAGGACTCGCTTCTTACACGCGCGCGACAGAGACGTCTTAACTTGTAAAACTGTTACGCTCGCGTATCATTTCGCCCTGAAACTACGCGAACGCGCCCCCCAAAATTTAGAAGAAATGATAGATTCGGAAGGTCAAACATTCAATTTAGACTCGCGATTCTCAACGTGAGATAATTTGATTTTCTAAGGGGGGACAATTCAAGAGTGAGGAAGAATTTTTTTGCATTTCTTCAACTGATTGTCTTCTTTCACAATGGATGTTCTTTGGATGTTGAAGTCAATGGCCTTTTTAGGCTTCCTCCGATAATAAGAGTTGTAATGTTGCGTGTAATTCCACGCAGGGACGAGGCGTCAAGATTTAGACGATTTATTCTTCGATCCTCCCACGACGATCTTTCATTTATGTATTTCGAACGATGCAACTCTGCCGAGACGAATATCGCGGCGTACGTATCGATTCGACGAGAAAACATATTATTTCCACTAGCACAGTTGCTGCTATTATCCATCGGCCGTTATTACTTTCTTTCTCCCCCCCCCCCCCCCCCCCCCC
>NW_025110785.1:951625-973312 GCF_011392965.1 Frieseomelitta varia | reverse complement strand
GATTTTTCCTATTTTACACACGCAAAAAAAAAGGCTCGATGGCGTGTGTCTCTCCCGCCACATTTGTCGGAATGAGTCAGAGAGAGAGAGAGAGAGAGAGGTCTTGTTCTCCAGGATTTTTCCTATTTTACACACGCAAAAAAAAAGGCTCGATGGCGTGTGTCTCTCCCGCCACATTTGTCGGAATGAGTCAGAAAGAGAGAGAGAGGTCTTGTTCTCCAGGATTTTTCCTATTTTACACACGCAAAAAAAAAAAAAGAAGAAAAAAATAAATCAGGAAAATAATCGATCGCTTTCGTGTTCACCGAGGATCTTTTCCGTTCGTGACATCACCTCTGAAACGGTACACTCGGCCAGTCGGCGTATACACGGCGCAGCATAGGCATTGCCGAGGTCACAGACCTTCTATGCCGGTTGGCAGGCAATGCTCTCTCTCCCTTTTGCTTTGCCTTGCGTTGCCTTGCCTTGCCTTCGTACTGAAGAGGAGAAGAAGAAGAAGAAGAAGAAGAAGTCAGCGTCGATCCTTTCCCTTCTTACATGCTTACGTCGACTTCCAGTTACGTTCGTTAATAATCACGGACAGAGGTAGCGGGCGTGTAGATAAACACCACGCACGCAGAAATTACTTCTTCGAAGAGTTACCTAATTTGAACTTTTTCATCCTCTGACATTGAAGGCGTAGCCAACGCTTGTACGTTGAGACCTTTTCGTCAGAGAGGAATCACGACTACACGTGCACACGTTTTTTAGTCATTTGCGCTCAAAGTTGCCCTCTTTCGCCCAGGATAATATTTGACGATGTGACAGGAGGGAGGATAAAAATATTGTCAATAAATTCTATCTAATTACACAGTCATTATTCCACCGTTTCTCTGAGAAAACACCCCGTGTATACGTCGTGTCAAAAAAAAAAAAAAAAAAAAAAAAAAAAAAAAAAAATAATAATAGAAAGGTAAATAAAATCTCTGAAATTTCTTGATTAAGTTTGTAAACATTTATAAAGTTTGATAAAAGACATCTACAAACTTTACACAGTCCGTAGTTTTCCATACTTTACACAGTCCGCCAGTTCGCTTAAAAATTGTTAGACGACCAACGATATGTTAACACTAGAGCTACCGACTAATACTTGTTCCCAAGTACAACATTCATAGCAAAGGAATTAAAGTGCAAGATATGAGAAAACGTTAATAATAAATAAGAAAGAGTACAAGCTTCTATTAATATATACTTGGTTAAAACTCATACTCACTCGAGCATCTAAAAATATACAGGAGCAACATTGAACCAATGAACGTGTTTTTGTAGAAAATAACAATTTATTTATTTACATATTCTAATAAGGAACGAAAGGAACTTCGTACACATATTAATTAACATCTACTCTGCTATGGCAAACGTTACTATAACAGTTTCACATTTTCTTTAATTTAGCAGTAACATTTTGTTAATTAATATATTATATATATTATATTATATTATATTATATTTATATATAAAATATTATATAGTAATATAATATTTTATACATATTTTTATTAATATATTATATTATATATTTTATAATTTTTGTTAATTAATATATGCAACAGATTCTTTTTATCCCCTATTACAGTGCATAAATAATTTATTATTACCTACAACACAGTACTTGCATTGGTTCAATTTTCCTCCTCACTGTACAATGTTAATAAATATACAAAATAATAAACTGGTCATTTTGACTGGTCATTTCTAGCTAGTTAAAAATGTATTTAGTACGTTTCCCTACCTAACTGGCGCCCAATACCCCGATGTTGTAACAAACATTTTATTGCAAGATTGCTCGTCATCGACGACAATGCCAGAGAGCAGCTGACAATAAACGTTGAGCGACGTGATGGTTGCTGCCACGTGTTTCCATTACAAGCGGTGGCAGGGGGGCATCGCGCAGCGATATTCGATACTGGCAACAAAAACTTGGAGATACGTCCGACCAACAAGTACACGCGCAATATCTACAGAAAAGTCGCCTCGGTGGGCGAACACAGAGAAACTTTAGATTCGTGTTCTTCTTCAAGTATGTACGTGTGACGGTAGGGAGGAACTAGAGGGACTTTCTGAAATGTCCGTTGCAGCTCGGCTGAAAGAGAAACTGCACACGATACAAGTGGTGCGGCGATAGATAGCGTCCGCTGTGTATACATATAGCGCGGGGCTGTGTTAACAGGTTGCACGGCGAGCGACGCCGCGCGCACAATACGACCGATGTAATTGGTCACGGTCTGTCCCATTGGGGCGAGGATCCTCCGAAAGGAGCAACGGGCTCGAGAGTCCGTGAAAGAGAGATGTAAATCTGCCGTGGCTCGGTGGCTCACCACGGAGAGAGAGAGAGGGCCCCCTGGATCCTCTTCCTTCGGTGTGCGGCTTCGCGATCGTGGCGCGGGTCTTTTCAACGAGCCAGGGATGAGTAAGCGAGCCGACAGGGTTGCCGAGTACGCTAGAACCCGTCGGCTGGCTACACGGTTGCGCGCGATACCATGTTGCCAGTAGTGTAGATAGCTAGATGGGGATGCACGCGCGCTCCGAGATCGGACCACGCCACGCCGCGTCGGGGCCATCTACCCTGGCCTCTGTGTGTAGGCTCGTTTACGCGAGCTTCTCTCCTCTCCTCTCCTCTCCTCTCCTCTCCTCTCCTCTCCTCTCCTCTCCTCTCCTCACCGACTCTCTGTGCACTCGTGCACACGCACGCCTCTTCTGGAATCTATCCGGTAATGTCACGCACGCGTGTCTGGCCCGCCAGCAGCGGCGTTGCTCTCGTGGCTCACGGCGCTGCCTCGAATTGCTTATAATTAGACCGTGCACGCGCGCTCGTACATATGCGCATCTCTCGTATTCTGCGAATGAAAATTCCAAGCAAGGTCTCAGCGTGTTTGTTTCGCCTTCCATCGCTCGATAGGAGAAAGAGAGAGAGAGAGAGAGAGAGAGAGAAACTACTTAAACTGTACCGAAATATCGGTATCACTCGCCTCACGTTTCACGCGACCTTCGTCACGTCGTAAAGCGAGCATATGAGCGAAACACATGTGCGGTTCCCAATTCTAATTTACGGATGGACTGTTATATATAGCGTGGCAGAGGAGAATCAAACGTTCAGCGCGTTCGTGGTGAACGAGCGCGACGAGGAACGCGGTACACGCGAAAATCGATCCGAAACTAAGTACTTGCACCGAGCGGCGACTTTGCTTTTCACGCAGCTGTCGCTTTCTCCCCGCGGCACGATCGTGGGCTGCCTTGGAAACAACGCGCCTCCACCGGTGTCTCCTTCTCGATTCCACTCCATACCGTCTCTACGAGTTTCGAGACGGAGAATGTCCCTGTGTTCGCCGAAACAACGCGATCTTCTCCATTCGGAGAGGAGTAACAGTCCTCCTCCGGTTCGTTGCAACCTCGACTTTCTGGATACAGTTACACGTCTCGTCTCGTCTCGTCTCGTCCCTTCCCGTATTTCGCTGCGTCGTGCCACGTTCGTTGACGTCACGGTAATTCGATGTCAATTCCCATTTCGAGATCGCGTCGTCACCGTGTGTACCTTCGCCGCGAGTATCGCGCGCGTGCGCTACAAAAGAACGAAGAAGACGGCCGTACGCGATGCGATGCGGTTAAGAAAGAGAGAAAGAAAGAGAGCGGAGAGTCAGTGGCGAAGCGAGAGGTGGGGGAGCAAGGGTAATGCCCGGGAAACCAAAACAAACCAGGCTTCTGTGTGTTGGCGCGTCGATCCGATGGCGTGTGGTGAGGGTCGGACGTTGACCCTTCTTAACACACGAATGCCTCACGCACGAACCGCCGGAGTATACAGGGTGACGAGAAATCTATGGGTTTGTTATGGGGTATCTCGCGTTACGGGCCGAGAGAGGCGAACCCCAGATACGAACGCACGAGTCGAGATTAGAAAGTTTTCGGAGCGAGTGCAGGGGTAAGACGTCGCCGAAGGTTGAGAACTGATTCACAATGGCGCATCCGAGGTATTACAATCCAAGGTGGTTCTATAATGGCCTTTTTTTTATCGTACACGTTTCTCTTCTCCGTCTTTTTCATTTTTATCGACGAACGGATATTCCAAAAAGCGAGTTGATATCCCCCCGAAAAAAAAAAGTATTTTCTTCGGTAGTATTCATACGTGAAATCCATGGAAGAAGATCCTCGAATATTTTAACCTCTTGCGCTGGAATGACCGAAATTGCAAGTATGTTCTCAGTTTTACGTATGTTTAAGCATAACCCAGGTAAAACAAATAATAAATTTATTACTTCTCAATAATTTCTATTCAGTAATACACCAACGTTCAAAAAGAAAGCGACAAAATTATTGTATACGGTTCGGTCGCTCGTTAAGGTCCGCAATCAGTTACCGAGAGCAAGTGGTTAATCTCTTGCGCTGAAATCACGTGCCACGCACGTCGAGAATTTTTCGTCCCAAAATTGCAATGTTCTCTCAGTTTCAAGTATATTTAAGTAAAACAAAACTGGCAAAACAGATAATAAACTTTTCAATAATTACTATCCGGCGAGTTATCGTATACGGTTCAGTCGCTCGTTATGGTCCGCAATCAGTTGCCAGCGCAAGAACAGCAAGTGGTTTCTAGAAGGTACAAAGTTGCAATCTGAGGACGCAGATTAAACGGAGTCATAAGAATTTGAATAAACTATTCTTTACATTTCCATGCTTGATACTCGTGTATCGCCGTACGTGCGCGCGCGCGCGTCAAAGCGTGCCATTGTTTACGAACCGCGCGTTCGCAGCGGTATCGACGATACGTAGTAACGGACGCGCGCAAAGAGCAAGAAGTCACGCCGAAAGTCTGTCATTGTTCGGAGCTTGTTGCGTCGTCGATGCGTAGAAAACTCGAGCTGGCGAAGAATGCACGGGGCACCGGGAGACGCAGATTCGGCGCAATTTCCAAGCAAGAACAGAGGTCGACGACACAGAGGACAGAGAGAGAGAGAGAGAGAGAGAGAGAGAGAGAGAGAAAGAGAGAGGGGGGGGAGAGAGAGCATCGTGAACATCCGTGAGTCACGACGAAACTGCACCGGGATATCCAACTGTTTACAGCGCGCGACTGGTCAACCGGTTACTGGAACGTACGGAAAGAGATCGGATCGGAAAACGGGGAGCGACGATAACAGATCGCCCCCGTTATCATCAGCATCCGTTCTCTTTCTTTTCTCGCATCGCTTCGTTCACGCGACGAATCTCGATTTTACCGGTGAGTTTGGCCGCCATTATGAAGGTCGGCGCCACCGTCGAGACATCGTGAACACGGCAGTTGCCTGGCCCGCGAGAGCGACGGGGAACAACGCGTCAGGAGAAAGTGGGACGGGACGAGTGAAAGACTCAAGAGCAAGAATGCAGGAGGGAAGCACGGCGCATGCGCGGTCGCGTTGTTTACGTTCGCGAGCGGCGCACGAGACGCCAGAGGGCGCCAGTGCACCGAACTCAGCGGCGAATTCAACCGTTCGCGATATTTGATTTCATATTGTTGACCATTGCATCGAAATTGATCGATAGACAAGATCGACAATTATTATTCTGTACTCTAATTTTCGATTTTTGCTAAAACAAAAAAAAAAAAAAAAAATGTAAATATTTCGCACGTACAGAATAGAAAAAATATTTCACGTCGAAGAGACCGGTATGACGATGTATGTATACATATAAACTCGTCCCTCCACTTACGAGGAGTATTCATTCCACGTGGATTCGTTTTAAGCGAGTGAAAATCTCGTAAATGGAGTTAGTACGAAAGAAGACAATAGCTGGTACAAGTTTCTAGAAATACATATTTATTTCACATGAGTTAACAAAAAAAAAAAAAAAAAGAAATAATAATTATGAAATCTTATTCAGTGTCAGTATCGTTATCAACCTTTTCTTTCTTGATTTAAGGCACAAACTCATTATCTTCGTCGCTTGAAATATTTGCAAGCCCGACTTCACTTTCATCTTCAACTTACCTTTTGCTAAGCTTTTTATAAATTTGACGTGCTCGAACACTGCGAATTTTCTTATCGGTGTTACCGTTATTGTTACTTACTTTTAAAAAATTCTAGGAAAATATATTGGCCATAAATTCAGGTCACGTATACAAAGTGTTATAACTTGTAAATGGAAGGTGCGGTGTACTTGGCGTTATTTTGCCGAAGTCAGCGCTTGACGTTTGGCGTTTTTCAACCTGTTTGGCTCATCTTGGACGAGATTTTTTTTCCAATGAGCCCCGGGGCTCGAACACATGCCTACGTACATACATCGATCGAACGTGTCGCTTTATCGCCCGGGCAGACGAACGCGAGCCAACCGGCAGCGAACGCGCGAGATAACGAGCGAGCGAACAAGCGAGCAAGCTAGAGAACGATAACGAGATAGGATAAAGGCAACGCGACATGACGCGCGAATTGTCGGTCATTCCCTCTAATGCTTATCGCTTTATCGTCTTGACTTTGACTTTGACATGGGAGGCGGAGGGGAGGGTACACGCATTCCAACCATGTTGTAAAAACCGGCCGGTTACCTTGTTCCTGTTTCCGCGATAAAAATACGCGCGTGCTGTTGTTGTTGGTCGGCGCGCGCGAAAACAGCTGAATTCGAAACGGGGACGAGGCAAGGCTGATTAATCATGGCTGACTCTACTTCGTGTTTGCGGTATATTTGTGTACCCGTTCGTTTTCTCCGCGTATGTGGGAACCGCTGTGGAAATTAGCATGATAATTCGAGATTCTATTTTCCAATTAAAGTTAATTAACAGCGGAACTACCAAAATGGTCAAAACGGCCGACTTATAATTTTTATTCGACGAAACAACAATCGGCGTCAATTTTCAGTGATTTCAATAATTTTTTTGTAAAAATGTACAAACGAAGGCTCGTGTATTTCATTGTGTCACAAAGTTATTCTATTTCTTTTAGTTTAATCGTCTCTAATGGAAATTATGTTTTAATCGTTCTGAACTCGTTGATCATCGCTTCTAATCGGTGTTATTTAGCACAGTTGTGTACTGAAAGCATACTGAAGAGCTACATTCGTCCGTTAATTATTGGAGTAGTAATTAGGATCGTTAATTGTTATCAACGTAACAAAAAAAATTACACGTTAGTAAGAAACATTGTATTAACGAGAACGATATTCGAATTACGTCAAACGTAAAGTGTTTTCGATATCTAACGAGAGTGACACGTCGTTCTTTCGTTGCGATTAATTCTTCGCGATTTTCTCGAAACGCGACACCGCTCGTGAGTGAGACTAATTCACGTTTCCACGTTTCAAATTTCAAGCGGCATCGTCGCCAAATTGCACTACGCGACGCGTACAATTTCATTAACCCTTTGTCGAGTGTGGCGTCAGTTTTTGTCACAGGAACGTTTACATCGTGTCACACGCTCGATATTTTTGAAAAATAATTGAATAGTTTAGAAAAAAAGTAGTTTATATCGAAAAATAATTGTAGGAAAAAAAGTAGTTTATTTTGAAAAATAATTGAATAGTTTAGAGTGCAAAGGGTTAACCACGTTGCGCTGACAACTGATTGCGGACCTTAACGAGCGACCGAACCGTATACAATGATTCGTCGCTTTCTTTTTGAACTCGTCGGTACGATATCACTGGATAGAAATTATTGAGAAGTAATAAATTTATTATTTGTTTTGCCAATTTTGTTTTACTTGAACATACTTAAAACTGAGAGAATATTGCAATTTTGGGACAAAAAATTCTCGACGTGCGTGGCACGTCATTCCAGCGCAAAAGGTTAACCGAAACTCGAAATTTCTTCTTCAGAGCGAGCATATCACGGAGCTGAGGCCATAAACGCTCGGCAAGCCCGCTGAAATCTCGCTTCAGGATTCGTCTAAAGGTTCCACATCTTGTGTTTCTCGTTGGCCACATTCCGGGCGATTAAGAAGGTTTCGTTAAGAAAAACCACTGTGAACCGCGACAACCAAAACTGGTAGATACCGTTGCAAACAGGGAGGAACGCGCACGTATTTTCGTCGTAATTAGTCGTTAATTGCCGTACGCCGTGCTACGTTAACGACGTAGAAACGCGCGTAAACGCTCGGTCACGTATCAGCAGCGTTTCTCTGGCCTGGAGAGATACGAGGATCGAATCGTAGCGTAAGAGAGAGAACGGGGCTGGCGTTGTTACGCTTTTAAGTTGCGAGTCGTTACCGTTCACTGCGCGCTCCAGCTCGCGGCTATCCGAACACTCTCGTTCGGACAGGGACGCGTTTTCAAGGCCAACGTCGGTCTCAAACCGCAAACGACAGACGTTTGGCCGCGATCTCTCGTCCTGCTGTTGCTGGAACGACGTTCGTGAAGCCCACTGCTGGCTGCCTTCGTGAAAAATTCAGTTACAGTCGTCGAATCTTTGTGAAGATTCGAGGCAAAGATAGTCACATGTAGCGAGAGAACGGTAATCCGTCGATCGAGAAGTGAAACGCGTGAAAGAAACAGTGAAGCAAACGATTTCATATCTCGTTTTTCGTTTCGTTTCATCACAACAGTGGGTGGTCCTTCGAAATAGTCGGAGGTGCACGTCCGTGGATTGATTTCTTCATTTCACTCGGTGCTGTCCTCGGTACACCCGACAGTTTTCTAGTCTGATCATTACTATTTGCATTTCTGACACGCATTCGATGCTTCTGCGAATTCCTCTGTGTCCGATGATTCACGCGCCTAATTTCAGGAGGTCACGGGCGGAGGATGTCTGTGGATATTTGTACAAGTTGTTTGCAGGTTCTCGTCTGGTTCCTCCGGCCTCGTTCGAGGACTTTCGTCAATATTTTCGAAGCGCGCGTCGTCCGGTGTGCTACGGCCTCGGTTACAAAATTTTACGAACTGCTGTTAACACCTTCTGACTTTGTCGGAGACAAATTCGGGGGAGGGGAGAATTGTCGCCCTGTCACAGGAAGATTCGATTCGCGAGCCTGAACCAAAACTCGAAATTTGGAAATAAAACGACGAAACACCGTATTGACTCAGCCGGCTAAAATTGCATACGTCGAAAACCAGATTTGTCGGGGGCAAAACACGCGATTGAGAAAATAAATAAAAATTCGGAACAACAACAAGAGTTTACAGAGTCCGTCTGCATGTTGGAATTTTTCCACCGATGAAAATATACGAATGGAAGCTTCCGGTCACGGTGCAGTTTCGAGAATAACATCGTGATATTTGCAACTTCAGACAATTTCCCGTTTCGTTGTCAAACTGGATCAATTGTAATTCAAAGTAAAAATGACAGAGAATCGAATCTTCATTTTTAATTAACCTCTTGCGCACGCACGTCGAGAATTTTTTTGTCCCAAAATTGCAATGTTCTCTCAGTTTTAAGTATGTTTAAGTAAAACAAAATAGGCAAAGCAAATAATAAGTTTGTCACTTCTGAATAATTTCTATCGAGCGATGTCATGTCGACGAGTTCAAAAAGAAAGCGACAAATCATTGTATACGACGGTTCGGTCGCTCGTTAAGGTCCGCAATCAGTTGCCCAGAGCAAGCGGTTAACCTCTTGCGCTGGAATCACGAGCCACGCACGTCGAGAATTTTTTTTGTGTCAAAATTGCAATGTTTTCTCAGTTTTAAGTAAAACAAAATAGGCAAAACAAATAATAAGTTTGTTACTTCTCAATAATTTCCATCGAGCGATGTCGTGTCAACGAGTTCAAAAAAGAAAGCGACGAATCATTCTATACGACGGTTCGGTCGCTCGTTAAGGTCCGCAGTCAGTTGCCCAGAGCAAGCGGTTAACCTCTTGCGCTGGAATCACGTGCCTCGCACGTGAATTTTTTGTCCCAAAATTGCAATGTTCTCTCAGTTTCAAGTATGTTTAAGTAAAACAAAACTGGCAAAACAGATAATGAATTCATTACTTCTCAATAATTACTATCCGGCGATATCATACCGACGAGTTTAAAAAGAAAGCGACGAATCATTGTATACGGTTCGGTCGTTCGTTAAGGTCCGCAATCAGTTGCCAGCGCAACGTGGTTAATCATGCAAAAATACCAAAAGTGACGAAAATTCTTGGCATAACGTAACATCAATCCGATCCAAGTTGTTACACGCAACCGACGACGTCGATTCGTTCAACCAAAGGATCCCCCGTTAAGAAAGTACGAAAGTGACTTTGCCCGAAATAGTGGAAAACGCAGGCTGACCGGAAGCAAGTTGGCAGCCATTCCCGACAAATCGTCCGGCTCGTGGCCATATTCGCGGCCGACACCTGCCGGCATTGCGCATTTGTAGCCACCACCGTGCGAATCTATTATTCACGCGGCCGTTTCTATAATTGCGCGTGAGTCTGCGCACGATTCTCGGAAACACTCGCGCGAAAAACATGCGGCGGCGAGACGACGGGGGCACTTGCAAAAATAAAATTCGGCTGAAAATTTCGTCTGTCTGTTGCGCGGTATTTACTCAACCGTGTCAGGCCGTGTCCCCGCGTGTATTTTCGAGCGTACGCTCCAAGCTGTACATTCTGTCCGCGGCGCGCCCCAAATCCGCGCGACACACAAATAAAACGCGAATTCGAGGAAAGGATGATTCGCGCGCTCGGATTCGCCGATGATAAGACCGACGGACGTGACTCATTATCGGCAAATAATAACTGCTGTTTTGGCTGCGAGTAAGCAAGTGGATCTCTTTACACGTCGAGGAGATGTTGATGTTATAAATATTGTAGAGATCAGACGTGAGGAATATATATAAAATGATACGGGTGATTAAACAAATAACGTTTAAGGAAAATGTTGGACAAAAGTAACACGAACATAAAGTCGGTATAAAGGACCCACCAGTCATCGGTTTTTACATCAATAAATTACCGAGTGAAAAGTTCTGTCGCGTTCGAGCGAAAGTTCTGTAAAATGCAGAGAACGTAATTATAAAATCGATGCTTGTTCAAAAACACTCGCATCGAATTGAACGTCACGTGATGGGCGATATTTTCGGCCGTGAAACGTGTCGTTGGGCAAAGGTCAGTCCCATAAAGTAATTTTCGCAATTACTTCATGGGCCTAACGGTACCATAATACTGCTCCAGATACATTACGTTTATACATTTACTGAGCCTGGTTGTAGGACCAAATCTCCTACAGGAATAACGATTCGACGAATATTTATCAAACTCTACGAAAATGAAACACTAAATGGTCAATGATGTGTACTAACTACTAACAATTACACTTAAAAAAAAATCCCTAGTCGGTAGAAAAATTCAATCGTATTTTAATATCGGAGTGAGAAATCGTTTCTCTCTCGAGTGTTTTCTTTTGTTTTTTTCCTTTTTTCTTCGTCGCAGTTGAGTGCAAATATTTTTCTCAACGTGTAAGGTCAGTGATACTCGCGAGTCCAACAAAGAGCAAATGTCACATAAGAGATCAATAGATAAGATTATCACGAAATGTCTCGCATTTTCACTTGCAGTTGCACGTAATCGATTGAACGAGTTTCTGGAGATTTCACGCGAGAAAGACAGTTCATCGAGCAAATTTAATCTAGACTCGAGTTTAATTAATCGATGAAAAAAGGAAATTAAAAAGGAAATTAATTTGTTAAGCTTAGCAACGGCTGTGCCAAGGTTACGGTCGCAAATGTTGGAACAGGTGGTAGAAGCTAGACGTCAGCTGATTAATGATCCGCGTAGAATCGTTCGACGAAACGGCGGGGAGAAAGGGTACGTGTGGATCGAGGATAGTGTTACCCCAGGGCAGGGTTACTTTCCAATTTCATTGGCAAGAGAATTCCCGGAATAATCTTTCCTAGAATACAGTGTGTCGCAATCGATAACTCCTTTCCTTTCGAGGAATTATGTCCTTTATTCAACAGTTTTATTCAATCGGATCTTCATTCATCGGATCTTCGTTCAATCGTCACGGAAGACACATTCAGACACACGTATGTATGTAGATTCAATCGCAGATCGATACAGATTTGTCTGACAACGCGTCAAACTCCAATTTCGAATATACGACATTTCTCGTCTAATCAGACGGTCCTCGACTTTCGTACATGTTTTGTACTTGAAAGTCAGTTACATATTTCATACTTGAAAGTTAGATTTTAGATCGATATGATCAAATGATTTTCAACTATCGTGGAAGAACGTGATCCCAATGGAGAGAGCGTGTATCTCACCTACGAAGGACAATAGAAAAAGATAGCAGCGTGTTACAGAACTGATTATCGAGAAAAGAAATGGTAGAGTGAAATTACGAAATTTGCAAATGCTAATCAATAAATTTGTGTTATTTATTTACATGCCAAAATACACCTCGTTGAAAAAGAAACATTTTAAAAACACTTTTCGATGTTTTCTCTCTTTTTTTTTTTTTTTTCTTTTGATCAACATCGCTTTCGTACATTTCAACATTCGCGGACAGACTTCAGGATCCAATCAGATACGAGAAATGATCGAGGACCGTCCGTAAACCGCAAACTTCCTACCGCGAGCGCGTTCGAGTAAAAGTGCATTAGCATGGCCTAGCTGCTCCTACTTTCGATTTCTGCGTGCCTCTGTGACGACGACACAGAAACCAGATTGCAGAACGACGTCGGTATGTATCGTCTTCGCGTTACGTTCGCCTCGTCCGTGGTAAATCATGAGCGAGAGGCGCGATGGGAAAGGAAAGGACGCTTGGCACGATTAGCTCGCGTCGGATCGTTTCTCGTCTGATCGTTGGATCAGCTGGCCAGACAGACAGCGCAACGATAGATAGCTCAGATTTTGCTTTTGCCAAGCGTAACAGCGATTGATTCGCGGCCTTGCCGGCTGTCAGCTGCCGGCACACAGCCGGTTCTCCTCGGTTTGCTCAAGTTGAGCAACCACGCTGTGGGCGCGGCCCGATCTTAGGACCAGTTTACAGTTATCTGCTGCTTCCACCGATGGAGAGAACTGACTACGTGGAAAATTCCCATTCTCTCCGATTCGCGGACACTCGCAAGTAGTATGCGAATAATTTGAACGTACGTGACACCAAATTTATGACACGAAACGAACGGGTGATAACGTCAGCAGACGAGGTTAAAGGTGTATAAAAAACAGTACGGTAGTACGTCGATTGCTCGGACTAACTGGGAGATAAGTTCGTTTTCAATTTATGGAAAGTGGATTGATTGGAAAGTTCCAGTTCTCCTTTCGTTTCGAATTTTTCGGATAATTGGCCATTAAGCTTTTATA
The DNA here is from genome assembly GCF_011392965.1 of Frieseomelitta varia. Taxonomy (NCBI): domain Eukaryota; kingdom Metazoa; phylum Arthropoda; class Insecta; order Hymenoptera; family Apidae; genus Frieseomelitta; species Frieseomelitta varia. Next base: position 960,102 of record NW_025110785.1, on the reverse strand, counting down.
CGGATGAGAATTCCTCTTGTTGTTCGAAATTATTTGAAAATTCCAAGTTAAATCACTGCGCTGGCAACTGGTTCGCGGACCATAACGAGTGACCGTACCATATCATTACTGGATAGAAATTATTAAGAGGGAGTAAACTCATCATTTGTTTTGCCTGGATTGCATTTAATTTATACTTGAAGCTGAGAAAATGTTGCAATTTTGGGGGAGAAAAAATTCTCGACGCGCGCGGAACGTCATTCCAGCGCAAGATGTTAAATTTATGGATAGTGGTTTGGATTTATTGGAAATCCAATTCTTCTTCTTTTTTTTTTTTTTTTGATTTTTCGGATAATTGGTTTTTAAGCTTCTACGTGGATGAAAATTCTTCTTATTGTCAAAATTATTTGAAAATTCCAAGTTAACTCATTGCGCTGGCAACTGGTTCGCAGACCATAACGAGTGACCGAACAATGTTATTACTGGATAGAAATTATTAAGAGGGAGTAAACTCATCATTTGTTTTGCCTGGATTGCATTTAATTTATACTTGAAGCTGAGAAAATGTTGCAATTTTGGGGGAGAAAAAATTCTCGACGCGCGCGGAACGTCATTCCAGCGCAAGATGTTAAATTTATGGATAGTGGTTTGGATTTATTGGAAATCCAATTCTTCTTTTTTTTCGGATAATTGGTTTTTAAGCTTCTACGTGGATGAAAATTCCTCTGAAATTGTTTCAAAATTCTAAGCTAATTGTACATCTTCTGTGACTAATCACACGCTTTTTTTTCAAATATTTGATAATATCTAATCTAACCTAACCTAAATTATTTCATAATAAAACTCATTCAAAATTACGTTATTATCCTGTACACTGTTCATACAATAAATATCAATAAAAGCAACATTCAGCTACTATCCTCTCCTATAGTCTTACAGCTTTTCAATTTTCCACGTATGTATACTAAAATTCGTTTCGTCGAGTCACGAAAAACTCTTAATAACACTTAACGTGTTAATGGCCATTTAATCGTCCTCCTAATCGTCGAAAACTCAAAAACATTTTGAATTACTTGTCACACAGGGCTGGGGCATCGGTATTCATTTCTTTTTTACAAAAAAAAAAAAAAAAAAAAAAAGTAACTGGGAACCACTGGCTTAACGCGCGCGTGCCGTCGCGGGAAACGCGAAATGCAATCGGCAGAGCTGGCGGATAAATTTCACGCGCGTTGAATCGACGACGGAGCCGGCGACGCGCGAGTAAAAAGGAAAACGCGTTTCTGCCGGTGGCAGAACGAAACCGCCGCCGCCTCGTCGTGCTTTCGTTCCTCAGCTCGTTTCACGGGCGAGCGGGTCTCCTCGCGTCGATACGAGAGAAAGTCGCCGCCGAGATCGCGTCCCCGATCGATGTCGAAACAGACGTTTACGTAAACGCGAACGCGATGATCGTGGGGGATCGCGCGCGATTTTCTGCGTTCACGCATACCGCGTCGAGCTTATTCGTCTCGTCCTTGTTGCGCCTCTGGTTTTCTTCTCTCGCTGCTCGTTCGAGATGGCGTTCGGGGGGAAATTTTATGAGATTTGACTCACCCCTTTGGCTCGGGCTGGTTTTTCATTTCGTTGGGGACGGGTTGATGTTATTGACTCTTTGGACGCTACTGGAAATAAATGGCAGCGCTCGGATTCGTTTCTTTTTTTTTCGTCATTTCGAATTTGAAACTATAGAATATTTCCCCTCGTACTCTCAATGATGAGAATATCGTTCGTGTTGTGATTCCAGCAACGAGTTCTTCCTCTTTAAATTTAACTTAAATTCTTTCGCAATTTTCTTTGACCAAGAGTCACTTTCGGCATTCTCGTTAAATTGATTCTTCGTTAATTCTCAGAAATATTCTCACAGCTTTCTGAAAAGAAGCCTTCGACCTGTCGTATTCTCAATGACGAGAGTATCCACGTTCATGTCTAGCAATAATTCTTCCATCTTCAAATTTAACATAAACTCTTGTGGCCAAAAGTCACGCTTAAAAAATTGAGATCATTCTCCATTTTTCCATCGTCAAATCTCAACCGTTGAATCAATCATACCTCGTGCGTTAATTTTCAAAAATATTCTCCGTCTCCAGTATTTTTTTTTTTTTTTCTTTTTTTTCGCATTCTCGATGATTTCTCAATAAAAAAAAAAAAAAGAAAAATCCAAGAACCCGAGCACTTGAACGTCGGAGCACGACGAAGCACCGGCCGTCCCTTCGAATCGATCGCGGCGGTGTTAACGAGGCGGATCGATTCGTCCAGCCAAGGCCCTTAAGAGCTTTAATTGCTCGCCTTCGCTGTTCGAGGTCAAGGTAGAGTCCGGGGACGGTCGATAGCGCGCATGCGTGCGATCATTCCTGTTAGTTTCGCGCCGCGCCACGAAGATAACAGGCTGTTTCTATCTGGACTGCACGAAGGAACACGTGACACGCCTTCTGTCGACGTGATAAAATGATAATTAAACAGGCGTCGCGATTGTTATAAAATTGTTGACGAAATTATTACGAAATAATTAACGACTCGAGGTTTAGTCGATCCTTGTCACGATTCTTGATTATTATAAAATTATGACAAAGTTATTATTTTATAATCAACGACTCGAGTTCTACCCGAGACTAACGTCGTCAGTATTCACAAACGCAACGATCCTTGCGAATTTCGAATTCTAATGAAAAGAGGTTGCACACAGCGAACGATAGGTGTCATAATTGTTCTAAAATTACTATTTTATAATTAACAGCCCGAGATTTAGTCCTCGTGGGGCTAACGTCACCAATATTCACAAACTCGACGATTCCTCCGAATTTTCAAGTTCTGATAAAGAAAGACGGTGTATCGCAAACGACAGATGTCGTGATTATTATAAAATTATGACAAAGTTATTGTTTTATAATCAACGATTCGAGTTCTACCCGAGACCAACGTCGTCAATATTCACAAACGCAATGATTCTTGCGAATTTCAAATTCTAATGAATAGAGATGGCATATAGCGAACGATAGGTGTCATAATTGTTATAAAATTATTATTTTATAATTAACAGCCCGAGATTTAGTCCTCGTGTGGCTAACGTTACCAATATTCACAAACTCGACGATTCCTCCGAATTTTCAAGTTCTGATAAAAACAGACGGTGTATCGCAAACGACAGATGTCGTGATTATTATAAAATTATGACAAAGTTATTATTTTATAATAAACGACTCGAGTTCTACCCGAGGCCAACATCGTCAATATTCACAAACGCAACGATCCCTGCGAATTTTAAATTCTAATGAAAAGAGATGGCATGTAATGAACGATAGATGTCATAATTGTTCTAAAATTATTATTTTATAATTAACAGCCCGAGATTTAGTCCTCGTGGGGCTAACGTCACCAATATTCACAAACTCGACGATTCCTCCGAATTTTCAAGTTCTGATAAAAATAGACGGTGTATCGCAAACGACAGATATCGTGATTATTATAAAATTGTTACAGTTATTATTTCATAATCAACGACTCGATGTTTAGTTCTATTACAAAATTATGACAGTTATTATTTCATGATCAACGACCCGAGGCCAACATCGTCAATATTCACAAACGCAACGATCCTTGCGAATTTCAAATTCTAATGAATAGAGATGGCATATAACGAACGATAAGTGTCGTAATTGTTATAAAATTATTATTTGACGACTCCAAAAATTAACTCCTGAGGTCAACGTCGCCATCATTCACACGATTCCTGCGAATCTCGAGTTCTAATGAAACGACATCCACACGTCCACGTCTCTTCTCACTATCGCGAGCGACGAGATATCTCGTCCTCGGACAAACAAATGCAAACGTTGCTCCCGTTTGACAGTGATCGATTCGACAAATCGAAAAATTAAACGAAAATCGCGACAGACAGCGACAACAGGAAGTGAAAAGCTCGAACTGTCGAGCTGCAAACAAAATGGCGTCTCTCGGAGGAATCGTGATCGCTCGTTAAAGAAGCCCAGGGCCAAAGCCTCCCTCTTTCTCTCTCTCACTCTCTCTCTATACGTATATTTGGCATGCGCGCGCGCGCGTAAAAAAAACAGCAGGCCAGGACCTAGGACAACTCGTCGGAACCGTATATCTCGTCCCCACCAGAGAGGCCAGCTGTTCGGTAACCAGCTGAAATTCGTGATGGTGCGGCGCCTCGGCCTTGACTTGCCCCTCTTGCCGACTCGCCGACAGAAAACGTCTAACGAGAGCCTGCGAGAAGAAGCTCTCGCCTGCGTGATACGTATATATGCACGCACGTATGTGCCAGAGTGGCCAAGTATTATAGAAAGGAGAGAAGAGTTCGTCAGAGAAGAGGTAGGTCGTCCTGACGGCCTCTGTTCTCTGTTTGCGTTGCGTTGCGTTGCGTTGCGCTGCAGAAGCGATATCGACTGCTCCTTACGATTCCGGCTACGTACGCGCTTGCATGCACGTGACATCGTTTGTCATACGTAGCGTAGAAGTCGTTAGCTGTCGAGAAAGAGACCGGTCAGATGCGGCCTGAATGTCAATCGCGAAAGTCTCGGCTCTTTCGTTCTTTGTGCCTTTGGGTTAGGCTACGGCGACTCGTGTCCTATTTTATGCACGTTTCGTTCACGCACGCGACAAATAGACTCAGATTTCGCAAATATTTACGAGGATTCGCATCTTTTCTCGTTTTTTTTTTTTTTTTGGAAGATAATCAGTTTATATTCAGAAAATGATATTATGTAGTAATATATTATATGTTATATAATATGAAAGTATAATGTGTAATGTATAAATATAATTAATATAATAAAATGTGTAATATATAATATATAAATATAATAAAAATATAATAAATATAGTATTATATATTAATTATATATTAATGAATTATATATTAATATATTTATAATATAATATATATTATAATATAGTATAATTATATATTAATAAATTATACCTATATTTATATAATAAATATACAATATATATTGTATATTATATATTATATTTTATATATTATTAATATTATGTTATATATTATATGATATATTCCAAATATAATAATATTCCAAAAATATTATATTATATATTAATTCGGAGCACGTTATTATTTTCTTAATGATATTAAGATGACTAGAACTGCCAAATTGATAAAAATGACCGATTTATGATTTTTGTTAGGTAAAACATTTTTAGTGATTTAAATATATAATTGAAAACTCGTGTACTTCATTTTGTATTATAAACTCATTCTATTTCTTCTACTTTGACGTCTCTGAAATTTCGTGTTTTAATCATCGGTTGTACTAGTGTTGATTTTTCTAAGTTTCCTAGTTTTTTTTTCTAGCGTATTTCCCACCAATCAGATGGAATCTGCGATCGATCGTGTTGAGGAACGAAATTTATTTACACCCGCCACGTTTATAGTTGAAAACCTTTCAGAGAAACTTGCGAGCGCTCCGAAACTCGAACTTTCTGATTTTCGTAATGTTCACTGCGCTCGCGAGGCGAATATGACGGGCTTTTATCGTGGCCTTTTTATTCGAGAGGCAGAAATAGGACCTGGTAATCGCTATAAATAGACGGTTTCGTGGCATCGTCATGGTACAATAATAGAAAGTGATAGCGGAGCGACGAGGAAAATGAGATAACGTCAGATAAATCATAAGTGCATACGCAAACTGTAATAAAGCATGCTTCTTTAAACCGTGTACCGTAATTGTCGATATTAAGAATATATTAACGCACCGAGGAATCGCAAATGTTAAAGAAAAAACACCAGGCTCGATAATTGTTATCAACACGTTCGATCGGGCGATGTATCTCGCTTTGTGGTTGGTAATCTTTTATCAACAACAAAATTGCACGTTACATAATCGATTGTGTAAGAGAGTCACCGTCTGCAACGAATCCCCTTTGCTAGCCGAGATAATAACTCGTATTTCATAACAATGTTGCTCGGATGTAAAGATCCAGTCAGTGTTTTTTTTTTTTTCTTCTCGAGATTTTAAACTTTCGCTCCGAGCTCCAAATTTAACACGACGCCAATGTAACCGACGAGTGATGGTCGTTTTTTTTTTTCTGACACTGTACAAAATTTCATTTCATTTCAATTATTGTCACCGATGGCAATGTTTCTGAAATTTTACCCTCCAGAGTAGGAATAATTATAATTGATTAATTAAATATCACAATTTAGTTAATTTTATTAAATAAAGAATTTGTGGGATGAACTATAAATTCTATTATATAATGTAAAATTTTATTTTAAAATCATGATTTTGGTATTAATTTATAATAGAAAAAAGTTTTATAATTTATCAATTTTAAAAAGAAAAGATTATGTAAATTTGTAAATTTATTTGAAGATATATATAATTATTAAAAAAAATTTTAATTTTAAAGAATATGATATAATGATTAAATTAGTAATAAATATATGTATAAAGTATAAATAATTAAATAAATAAATAAATATATATATATACAAGGAATTAGGCAAAATAAATATATTCACCTGTTTATCAAAATTTTAAGTTTCTTCTCTCACAATATTTAGCACAAGAAACTTTCTGCATATTTTCTTTGCTATAAAATACGATAATATATTCATTGTTTATATTTAAAACGCAATATAATGAACACAATAAGCCGTAAAAGGCACGTCGACTTATTTATTTATTTATTTATTTTCACGAAACAAACGGCAACTGCAAATGCAAGTGAAAAAGAAATAATGCCACGTCGCATTTGCGAGAGAGGGTGCATTGCCTCGTGTATTTGATGTTTAATCTGGGATCTGAGGGTCGTTGAAAAGATCAAGGTCGAAGTCTTGATGGTTTTGCACTCTAAATAAATAAGACCATTTTGCAAGTCAAGCTCACCTTGTGAATAACTCAAAAGTGAAGTAATACAGTTTATTATTATCTACCACCCCCACTCTCATACTCGCAGTTGAAGTTTTTTTAGAATTTAGAAACTAAAGAGAATGCTGTTTCGGCTGATCCTTCGAACCATGAACGTTCGATGGATGTTGTTATTAACCATACTGTTTCAACTATTATTTCTACTTTTAGAGTGCTATAATTATTGTGCACGAACATGTATGCAAAACTATCCAACGCAGTGGCAATAGTATGAATCTATACGTACGTACGTATGAGCGCATAAATACATTTAATGTCAAATCGGTATTTCACGTGAATTTTGTGCAATAAAATTTCGATCTCGATAATACTAACTTTACGTCGGCTTTCACTTCCATTGCAACGACTGAAAAGAACGAGAAATTTGTGGGAAAACTCGATCTGCAAAAGAGTTTGATTGAATTTTTGCAAATTCGAAAAAAATTTGGAGTGCAAAAACCAGCAATCGAGTTGAATCGTCGAAGCTTGATTTTTCACGTGAATCCTGGATCACAGGCCGTGCTCAAATGAGATTCCCCCAATAAACGAATACAGTCGATTTCCGCGTTGAACAATTTGCCAGAGGTTGGTTACTTAAGGGGATATTCCAGTGTGAAGTGTGTGTTTTTTTTTAACTTTGTTAGGGAATTTTTTGCAAAGAAACTATTACACCTTTTGCCGTCAAATTGACAAGGTTTATTTGTACGTATTTCAACGACGTTTTAAAATTTTTTGGGACAAAACTGCAATACTCTCAAACATAGTCGCTTTTAAAACAGGTCGTCTCACGGTGTCCATGATTCCAGTCATTTTGCTTATCGGAAATAAGAAAACGTAAATGTTCCTTAATTAGTATGAGTTTGGCTATAGCAGGTACCAAAACAAAAGAATAAAGTCGGTAATTAAAAAAGTGGCGATACTTTGAAGTTTGATCATTGATTTTTCTATGTTTTTGTTAAACTTCAAAAGCCTAGAAAAATATAAAAAATAAAATTTTTTGGTTGATTCTGGTAGGGGCTATAGTCACACATGTACTAAATGTGTACTTAAAATTTCGAGTCAATTGGTCAAGTAGATTTTGAGATATCATGGACATCGTTCTGAAGAACATAGTTTCCAGAAAAATGCCTTTAAAGTTTAGTATTGCGGTAACAATGACGTCTGGTCGTCGCGTCTTTCAAATAACCATAACTTCGTTAATTTTAGGAGTTCACATGTACAGAGATTTATTTTTGAAACTATGTCCTTTAAGAATATGCAAGAAAAACAATCAATTTTTTTCAAAATTTCACACTAGAATACCCCCTTAATGGCGGAGAATGATCTTTCGCAATTTAGAGAAAGATACACGTTTAGGTTAATGAATCGTGTCGGGGAGATTTCTTTTTTGAATGTTAATGGATTTGTGGTTGTAGAGATAATAAGGCTTTACGGTTATTTATTGCCCTATGTATGTACGTTATCGTGTCGGCAATCTTGTTTGAAAAATCCAGACTTTCTTACGTTCTCGCCATTTATTCTAATTATCCATAATATTTCAATTTGTCAATTGATAAATTACAAGTTACGTGTTAC
>NW_025110785.1:903132-949812 GCF_011392965.1 Frieseomelitta varia | reverse complement strand
TATAGGAAATATTCAAATTTCCTAGTTTCTTAATCGGACGATAAATTACTCAGAGTTTGTGGTTTTTTTATTTTTTTTTTTAATTTTTATTCGTTTCTTATAGTGAGTTGTATTTCCTTTTCTTTTTTTTCAATTTCTAGTGGCAAAAGGCCCACCATTTTCTTTCAATAAAACATCAAAATGTGTACGAAACGAAATTTTCATTGAATATTACGGATTTGTTTTTAGTAGGAAGCGATTTTTGGCCGACTTTGTTTTAGAGACTCTGTCGAATAAGTTGAAGTTGACGTGTCCAGTTATGTGTTTAGGAGGTTCGAATTGTTTCTAGCTTGGACTGATTCTTTTCCCAGTGATAAAATTATTAGTAGATCGCTCTTTTGTAGGTAGAAATCTAGAAGTTGAAGTGTCCAACGTTTGGATTCTTGGTCTAGTGGCAAAATGGTGATTAGTACACTGTGAATTTCCATGCACATTTATAGGAAATATTCAAATTTCCTAGTTTCTTAATTATGTACATCAGGATATAATTATACGAAAAAGGGAACCTGAAAAGTACATTTAGTAATTGTGACCTCTGCTTTGAAAATAATCTGGCGATAAAATTAGAAAATAATATGGTGACATATAATAGAGGTTATTAAAGAAACGTGTTTGACAATTCTTTCCAAATGGGGCAAAACTGATCGCGTTCGCATGTTTTCTCGTCGTGCAAAAATAAAATTATCGATTTCCCTAATACGGAAATAATAGCAACAGTCGTTCATATAGAAGTAACAACACTCGTTTCATTAAAACGGAAGAGAAATATTTGATACCTGTTCTAGGAGTAAAATTACCGCGGCTATTTTTTATCATGCAAAAATAAAGCTATCGATTTCCACGACACTGAAAGCTATGATTTTCTATACCGTGTTTGTATCTCATATCGCATTTTAGCGCATTTATTTGTTAAAGCGGATGAGAAGCAGTTGTTCTTGCGATTTGTGACAGTGAAATGCTTTGTTAGATCGCGAAGTTAAGTGGCGTGAATTAATCACGGATAAAAAGCCATCGGGGAGATCAGAGATTGATCCCGATGTTTCATTAAACATTGAAATTTGCTCGTGCAATTGTCACTTTTCTTTCTTGTTTTCTGAAATTGAATGCTTGCTTCAATCTTTAAACCTGTTACTTATCGTCACACCGTGATATTCCTTGCGGAATTTCAAATTAATTTCAATTATTTTCATGACGGCTCGTTATATTTGAATGACTTCAGAATTTAAGTCGCTCGAAAAACGCGAATCAATGCAGTTGAAATTGAGAAAGAGAATCTGATTAGAAGAAAGACGAGAGTTTCTCAACGAATCGCGATGTATCGTCTATTCTCGACATGATCTTCAATGCGATCCAAGTGGAAACATCGTAGCCGCAAATACAGAACGCTTCTAACAGTATATCGCCCGCGTGATCTAACTGAACAAAATGTCAAACACGAAAGTGATCTGCCTCAATGAAATCACGTTGCGTAATTTCGGTGATGCTAATTTTAGAGCCGATCGTCGTTCATTATGATCGCCTTGAATGTCCCTTGACATTAAGAACGTTGAACGACTAGCAATATACACGTGTACATATGTGTATACCGCTCGAGACACTCGAGACACCGTTTATTTTTACTATTCAACGTTCATCGCGGATGAACAAAAAACTCGCCAATCGCGCGTGCTTTTTCTGTAGGTTCGTAATTTTAATTTTGAAATTTTTTCGAGTGTTAATTTTTTCTGTTATTTAAATTCTGCTAATTAATTTTCTATTGACTTAGTAAAACTTATACTTGAATTAGTAAAATTAAATGGGTAAAATTTATACTCGAACTGGTAAAATTAAATTGGTGAAATTTATACTTGAATTGGTAAAATTAAATTGGTAAAACTTATACTTGAACTAGTAAAATTAAATTGGTAAAACTTATACTTGAACTAGCAAAATTAAATTGGTAAAACTTATACTTGAACTAGTAAAATTAAATGGGTAAAATTTATACTTGAATTGGTAATATTAAATTGGTAAAACTTATACTTGAACTAGTAAAATTAAATTGGTAAAATTTATACTTGAACTAGTAAAATTAAATTGGTAAAACTTGTACTTGAACTAGCAAAATTAAATTGGTAAAACTTATACTTGAACTAGTAAAATTAAATTGGTAAAATTTATGTTTCAACTAGCAAAATTAAATTGGTAAAACTTATACTTGAACTAGTAAAATTTATACTTGAATTAGTAAAATTAAATGGGTAAAATTTATATTTGAACTAGTAAAATTAAATTAGTAGAAAAATCAATCAATTAATTCTTTAACTCTATAATTTAATTCCAATTAAATGCTATAATTTACATTCTGTATTTATTATTTAATGTCCTATACATTTTGTTATTTATACTTTATAAATGTCAATACACTTTGCACATTCAATCTTGCACAGCATATCGTTGAACTTTCCCTTGTTTCGAGCCAGACACGAAGATTTTCGAGTGAAGATATGCGTTGTTTCACTAAAAGTGGCGGGCACGGTTCAAGGTGAAATCGCTCGAAGCGTTTCTGTTCATTCGAACATATTCGGCTGATAGAATATGCAACGGAGGGGAAGCGAACCGAAGCTCGAAAGCATTGAAACAAAAGAAGATGGAGCGTCGAGTGTTTCCTAGTCGCTTCTAATGTCGGTGTCATGGCCGCCGATACTTATGTCACGCGACGTCAGCGAGTCGCTTATATTGTCGATAGAATCGTTTCCTACGTAATACACGGCACCTTGAATTGATGTCACACCGTTACGCGCGCTTTCCTCCAAGAACAAAATTCATTGCACTTCGTTAAAAGTAGTTAAACAAAAAAAAAAAAAAAGTTAAAAGTATATTCATTACATTTCATTACAATTTTCTCGCCACAAGAGAATTTCAATGGAATGGTCGAAATTCAAATCGGGGGGAAAAAGAAATTGCAGTTGCACGCGAACTTTTCCGCATTGACAGCGAAATAATCCCTGTTGAGTTGAACATCGTAAATTTTTTCCAAGCGAGACCGAATTCCAAGCGTTTGTAAATTACGTTGGACGATTGTCTATTTTTCTTTTTCTTCTTCTTTTGATAAAATTCAGTCGAACATGTTAAAAAAGTATTCAACCTAATCTCTGAACCGACTCTCCCCGTGAAAATTAGAAATTTTCTGCCGCGAACGATTTTAAATAATCATTCTCGCAGTACAGAGATTCGAGATTACGTAGGACAAATGAAATTCAATTTTCACTCTAGAGATAAAAAGTTACATTATCCGTATGATGTAAATATGTACGGCTAAGATATTTACGTGAAATTAGAAATGTTCTTCTATGAAAGAGAGAAGTTTTCAACAATCACTCGAATTTTAAATAATCACTCCTAGCATAGAAATATGAAAATTAAAAGTAGGACCGAAGAAACTTAAGTATGATTACAAAAGCAAAAAGTTACATTACTTGCGTGCGCGACCAAGATATTTATAATATGTCATAGATCAAGTCGCGAGATCTCCGTGAAATTAGAAATGTTCTTCCATGAAAGAGAGAAGTTTTCAACAGTTGAATTTTAAATAATCACTCGTGGTATAATTTGAGATGTGACACAGGATAGAAGTGTAATTTGAGATTACGTAGGATAGAGAAAACTCAATTTTGATTACAAAAAACAGTAAAGATCACCTACATCATATTACATTACATTACCTACGTGATATAAATACGCGTGACTAAGATATTTCGCGATTGATTAATTGACGCGTTGTAAATGGTTCATTAGAAACGATTGGAAACGACGATACATGTTGTTACAAAGAATAAGAAAAAAAAAAGAAAAAAAGGATGAAGGATAGATTCCTCTGCAGTGACGCTGCATGGAAACGCGTAGAACGTTCTTCGTTTCGATTCGAATCGACTCATTGAATCGTTCGTTTTGTTCTGTTTAATGAATTACACAAGCGTTACGTTAGATCGAGACGGGTGTTGTTATTTATCATGCTTGTCTTTAAGCGAACGTAGGCAACTAGGAAGCTCGACGTTCCGTGATAATAGCGAGTTATCTAAAAAAAAAAAAAAAAAAAAAAGAAAAAATGGATCGGCCGGCAATCTCTTTTCGATTTTTCCTTTTGAGAAAAGGAAAAGGCTTTTTGCTTTTGTTTGAGACCCGATGTTTCGCGACGACGAGTCGTTGCATCCTTCATTTTGACTTTTCTCGCGACCCGCGACAGCGAAAACGAAAGCTTTATGCAGCTTTCATCTAGCTGGCAAGAATATTCCACGTTCGTTTTTAATTAACCGATCCATTCGCGTTGCGAATTTTTGTATTCTGGCGTGTCGAACGCCAGGCTGAACCCAAATTCCGCGTTGCGAGTGATTATTTAATTATTATTATTAAATAATTAATTACTTAAATAATAATTAAATAACTGCTATATTTGAATAATTTAATTATTAAATAATTAAATAATTACTAAGTTATTAAATTTTACGTGGAATTATGTTCACAAGTAGGTGAACTACAAAGTGAACTTACAGTACGAAGTAGTCTGAGAATTTTTAGGTAAATTCGTATTTTCGAAAATGATGGCCAACTAGTTATTAATTGTAATTTTCGTCACGTCACGTGCAATTGAAATTGTCGCGTTGCAAGCGATTATAATTTTTAAAGACTATTCTCAAATATTAAATATTCCAGGAAACAATATGTACAGATATTCTGACATGTTTGTATATTTTCTCACATTCTGATCATCGCGCTGATCATTCCCCCTCAAAAATTCCCCCATCCACGAATGGATAAAAATCCACACGGTGGATTACACTGGTTACAAGCGTAAACGTTGGGTAAATGTTGAAACTTGCCCGAAGTGTGTTACGTGAAACACACACACAGTTTCGTGAAGTGTCTAATCTAAAGGAGGAGCAACAAATTCAGAGGACACGAAACTGCGATATACGTACGCAAAGATCGCATGCACAGGAGCAGCGGCAGGGTTATATTCGCGTTATTGTGCAACGCGACGTAATAACGGCGTTCGAAAAAGGAAACGAAGGAAGGAAGAGAATTAGAATGTATGATTACACGTCGGGCGCGATTCTAGCCGGCTCGTCGCTTGTTGCTGGGCGCACGGAAATATGTACGACAGACATTACGGTGAACGTCAAGTTTACGCAATGTTATTACGTAAGACGGGACGGGACGGGACGAACGTGTCACAATACGTTTTCAGGCTGCGAAAGTGTGCATGTATGTGCGTACGTATGCGCACATACATGTATGTACATGCATACGTACGCCGTTGGCAATGAATCAGGCCATCTACACTCAACCGAGAAACCAACATTTGTCGAACGTCATCGTCCCAATTATTTTCGCCCGGGATTTTTGCAAATGCAAGTACGTACAGAGTTGCTCGCGTTTAACCACGTTGCGCTGGCAACTGATTGCGGACCATAACGAGTGACCGAGCCGTATATAACAATAACTCGTCGCTTTCTTTTTGAACTCGTCGGTATGATATCACCGAATAGTAATAAACTTATTATTAAGAAGTAATAAACTTATTATTTGTTTTGCCGATTTTGTTTTACTTAAATATACTTAAAACTGCGAGAGTATTGCAATTTTGGAACGAAAAATTCTCGACGTGCGCTGGCAACTGATTGCGGACCATAACGAGTGACCGAGCCGTAAATACAATAACTCGTCGCTTTCTTTTTGAACTCGTCGGTATGACATCACTGGATAATAATTATTGAGAAGTAATAAACTTATTATTTGTTTTGTCTGTTTTGTTTTACTTAAAACTGCGAGAATATTGCAATTTTAGAACGAAAAATTCTCGACGTGCGTGGCACGTCATTCCAATGTAAGAGGTTAACTCCATGCGCTGGCAACTGATTGCGGACCATAACGAGTGACCGAGCCGTAAATACAATAACTCGTCGCTTTCTTTTTGAACTCGTCGGTATGACATCACTGGATAATAATTATTGAGAAGTAATAAACTTATTATTTGTTTTGCCAATTTTGTTTTACTTAAATATACTTGAAACTGAGGGAATATTGCAATTTTCGGACAAAAAATTCTCGACGTGCGTGGCACGTGATTCCAGCGCAAGAGGTTAATCACTTTCTCTGGACAACTGATTGCGGACCATAACGAGCGACCGAACCGTATAACAATAACTCGTCGCTTTCTTTTTGAACTCGTCGGTATGATATCACCGAATAGTAATTATTAAGAAGTAATAAACTTATTATTTGTTTTGCCGATTTTGTTTTACTTAAATATACTTAAAACTGCAAGAGTATTGCAATTTTGGAACGAAAAATTCTCGACGTGCGCTGGCAATTGATTGCGGACCATAACGAGTGACCGAACCGTAAATACAATAATTCGTCGCTTTCTTTTTGAACTCGTCGGTATGATATCACCGAATAGCAATTATTAAGAAGTAATAAACTTATTATTTGTTTTGCCAATTTTGTTTTACTTAAATATACTTAAAACTGCGAGAATATTGCAATTTTGGAACGAAAAATTCTCGACGTGCGTGGCACGTCATTCCAATGCAAGAGGTCAACTCCTTGCGCTGGCAACTGATTGCGGACCATAACGAGTGACCGAACCGTAAATACAATAACTCGTCGCTTTCTTTTTGAACTCGTCGGCATGATATCACTGGATAGAAATTATTGATGGTATTTTGAAAATGAAAGCAATATTTCGTTACGTACATATCTCTCGTAAAAATGATAGGAATCTTTAAATAATTAATTTACATATTGCAATAATTTTCAACAAAATGTACACGTTAAAAGTATTTTACTTTTCCGAATTACTGTATATATAAGCCTGTATACATAAATGAATTTTATCATTTGTCGATATTATAAAATTAGTGAAATGTCGTGAGGCGATAAAAATTTCAATGCAACAAATTGAACGATACTTTATCTTCAAATTTAATTTCTGACGTACGGATCAGATAAAACCCGGTCTTTCTAAATTGTCATCGCGATATCATCGCGATTAATTCGAACAATCGTATCTGAATTCTATCGATAAATTTTCTAATAAATACGACGCTCGAAACAATGGAGTCTCGTTGTTACGAAATCTATTTACCGAGCAAATAAAAGCAGAGGAATCGTATAATTTCGATAGATTGTATTTTTCTGATAATTTTATATCATTCGTGTGATATCGCGGTGAAGATAAAACCAATCGATTTAAAAAAAAGAAAAAAAATATATATATACGGATAGAAAGCATATTTCTATGTATATAGTTGACACTTAGCTGCCGTAGCGTGCTGACGTGTGTGATTGTGAAGTTTCTGTTACAAACGCCGTGAGTTTACGTGGATCTCGAAATCCAACGTAGCGTAACAAAAATAAAATTCACCTAGTGAAGAATCGCGTTACTGGTACTGAATATTCAATATCGTGCCTCTCGATTGGATTTTCCGAACTCGGAAATCTATATCGAAGATGGCTCAAGAAAACTCTACAATTGCAAGCGATCAAAACAGCAATAGTTTTTCTCCTCTGTGGCACAGCTCGTTGGATCGTCGTTACAGATAAGACGTGGCAACAACAATAAGAAACGTAGGCTATATAGAGATGGAGATATAAACCGCATACATATCATCAACGAGCCGTGGTTAACACCACGAACAGATTTACAGTCCTAGAGTCTATCGATGATCCTATGGATGTTGTCGGAGCGCCAACAAATCAGAATTCGAACCAAAGAACCCGCTCCTCCACCAATAATTCTTGACGACGTTATTGACATTCAGACAATGACAAACTTCTCCTTGGAGAAAGTCATCAGCAGGAACGAGTATAAGCTAAAAATCAATAACAACCACATGAAAATTCTTCTGACCAACCCCGACACGTATAGAAAAATAACTAAACACTTGAGGTTGCTCAATGCAAAGTTTCATACATTCCAACTGAAACAGGAGAGAGCATTTCGTATTGTTCTGCATAACATCCATCAATCAGTAAACCAAGACGAGCTAAAAACTGAATTTTCGAAACTTGAACCACTTGAAGTAATTAATATCAGTAAGATTAAACATAGCATTACAAGGAATCCACTATTTTACATTGATCTAAAGCAAAAAGCTAATAACAAGGAGGTACACAATATAAACAGTTTAATGAATTCTATTGTCAAAATCGAACCGCCCTACAAAAAAAAAAAAAAAAGAAAATACACTATGTAAATACAAATTTTACATAGTGACTTAGAGTGAATCCCCCCCCAAAAATACCGACGATAAAACGATAAAATCTCGAAACAGTCTTCCTCAAAAAATTATTGATTCTTTTTGCTCGGCGTTGGGAATCGATACACGTTCGGTCATCGATATTCACGGCACCGCCGCGGCGGAACTTTCGTTACGAAATACCCGAATACAAAAGGCGAATTGGCTATCGCGTAAGTGAATTCGCGTAATTTCCTTTTCGCTGGACGCGCACGAACAGCGGCTGCGAGTTACGTAACCGGCTTGACTGACAATCGGATCGCGCTTTCTATGAAGATTTCACGTTGGCGGCGGTCGCGAGAGCCAAGGCGAGCGAGGATCAGCGCATCGGCTCGTTCCGTGATTTCGTTCCGTTCCGATATATATATATATATAGATATATTTTTGGATTCGACGGGAGAGACGCGACCGGCCTTGAATCATCCGCCGTGGTTATCGAATCTAACTGCGCGTCGAATAATTTGAAATGAAACCGTGCGCCGTGCGGTACGCGCGCAGCGTGAACTGAAATTAACGTTTCCCGCCGCGCTCTCCCAAGCGTTGTGTGTCGCGTTCGCTGCTATTTTTGCGCCAGGCTGTCTGCGAAACTCATCAACCGAAATTCACTCTCGATCCCTCCGCGTCGCGAGAACTTCGGAAACGCTGCGTCGGAGGCACCGGTGTTATCAAAACTTTTTGGGGCCTGAGATTGTTAAGATTTCGAAAGGAGATACTCGACTGTAGGATTTATTATATTTAAGGATAAAATTATAAAAAAATTAAATTTTTAGATAATTAACTTTAATGTTAATTTGAAAGAGGATTTAATAATAGTGGATTAATTAAATTATTTTAATTGAATAAAGTACTAATTGCTGTACAAATTACCAATTTTTAATAATAGGAATAAGTCGTAACGTAGTAAAAGTAGTGGGAAGTGTTTTTCGATAAAATTTTATATAAAATTATTTTATATAAAATTTTATATAGTTTATATAAAATTATTTATTTACATTAAATGGAACTAAATTTAATTAAAAATTTTGTATTAAAATATATATATATATAATTTAAATTAATATAAATTTAATAAAGTTTCATAATAAATATACACTATAGTAATAATTAAAAATTAATAATATTATTAATAGGATTCGAATAAGTGGATTGATAATAGTTTGTTCGACTGCTAGAACTATCAAGGGCTGAAGCATAGAACTTTCACTAGAGACGCTAAAGTGAAAAAAAAAAAAAAAATAGGAAAACTGTAAAATACAGTAGAATACACATTTTTATATATTTTCATTTATAAAATATTATATAAGATTATATAATATTATAGAAATATTATAAAATATTATATATTTATATATTTCATAAAAAAATCATTTAAATCTCTAAAAATACTGTTTCACATCTATAATATATCTAACAAAAATTATTGACGATCAACTGTCAATTACGTATGTATGTTGTAACACTACGACTATCGACAGAAATCAATTGATTGATTAAATTTATAGCTTTGGTACTTTTCTTACAATTTCTCTTATTTTTAATTATATGACGACACCATGATTAGGTGGGGCAAAAATGAAACGTGCTGTACGAAACTCATTATGACTGTGACATTCACAATCCTCAAAGGACAGGAGAAAATTTACATCTCCAAATGTTTAAAAAGAAACCGGAGTGTCTGAAATTTGTCACGTCAGTTTCAGCCCAAATTGTACTCGTGGATCGTATCCACGTTTTCCTTTGTTTGTCAAACATTTGCAGACTTCCGTCAGGAACATAAAGGATTAGGAAAAGTGGAGCTCCCGAACGGTCGAGAGAAGCCTAATCTTATCAACGTAACGACGTAACGCCGAGCAAGTTCGAAGCCACGAGCAATTCTAATCTCTCTCCGTGCCGGTAAATTACCGGCAATTGACTTGCATAATTCCATTCGCTTCAATACCGAACGAAATAATCGTCGATACACTTTGCCACGCTATACCGACGTTATCAGTGGGAAATTACTACGGCTCGATAAAAAATACTTTCGACTGTACTGGTACGAAACAAATCCCAGTATAGTACGACAGTTACAGAACAATTGAAAAAAAGCTCGTTGAAAACGTTGAAACAATAATGGACGTAGAGTAACGAGGTAACTCGTCACGATGATCCAGGGTTAAACGAAAACTTCGTTTGGCTCGCATCACGCACCGTGTAATAATGGGATACAGAGGCTGCGTGCGTGGGATCGTTTAATTCCAATGACGAATATAAACGTGATACCGTTGTACGCGTATGTAAATTCTCTTTTTTTTTCTTTTTTTTTCGGAAGGGGGCCCCCTTCTTTTTAAAACGAATTCAATTGGTTGGAACGTTTACCGTACACTGTCGTTTTGGGGAAAAGGGTCAACCTCGTTCGTGATGAAAATGAACTTCGTCGCGTTGTGCTTTTAGATGTCAACGACGCCGGTAGAGAGAGGGATGAATTTTACATTTACATTTCAAACGTGCCACGCGAAAACCTTACGATTGTCTCCATTGTCTCGCGCGATATCTCGTCCAATCTTTATTAATCCTGATGAACAATAGAATTTCTAATTCTAATTAAGAACGATGATTTTCGGGAAACAGTTCGTCATCTGCAAGAGATATCGAGGAGGAATATGACAATGTTTGTATCATATCAGGATTTATTTGAATACGCTGCGAGTGAACAGCGAGCATTTATGCAAACTTGTGTTTTCAACGAGTGACAATTGAAAAGAAAATATCAGAGCAGGATGTTGTGCCTAATATTCTGTTTGCACGCATTTGCACTTTCTCCCCCGAGACAAAATCTTCTACAAATGCGTAGAAATCGAAATCAAATGAATAAATATTAAATGTTAATGTTTATTAAGTATATATTAATTTAATATTTATTTATTAATTAAACGTGTCAATATTGAATACGTAGAAATCGAAATTAACTGAATAAATAAATGTTGAAGGTACAAACTGAATAACAGAATCGAACTACCATGTATTCATAAGTAACGTTGGTTTTTGATACTATACAAAATTTTATTTCATTCAAGAGTTAATACAGTTTGACAATAAGTACACTAAATGTCAGTTATTTAATTAGAATATTAGATTATGTTATGAGAAGTTAAATTATTGTCACTGGATGGCAATGTTTGTCAAATTTGAAAAAAAAAAAAACGACATTACTTATGAGTATTTTTCACATTTAATATCGAGACATTTGACATCTAGTATTTTCTATTCTTATAGGATTAGCTTAAATTTTTTCAAAATTTAACAATAAGCTGACACTAAATGTCAATGTATTTAACTAGAATATAAGAAGTTAAATTATTGTCACTAGATGGCAGTGTTTGTGAAAATTGAAGAAACGACATTACTTTTGGGTACTTTTAATATTTAACATCGAGACAATATTTTCTATTCTTATAGGATTAGCTTAAATTTTTTCAAAATTTAACAATAAGCTGACACTAAATGTCAATGCGTTTAACTAAAACATAAGAAGTTAAATTATTGTCACTAGATGACAATGTTTGTTAAATTTGGAAAAAAGAAAAACGACCTTAACTTATGGACACTTTTCACATTTGATATCGAGACAATCTAGTATTTTCTATTCTTATAGGGTTAGCTTTAAATTTTTTCAAAAATAAAAAGTCAATGCATTTAACTAGAATATAAGTCATTTTATAGCAAGTTAAATTATTGTCACTAGATGACAGTGTTTATGAAATTTGAACAAAAATTAATGAAATTACTTATGGGTAGCCCTAATACTTGGCCATTCTGTGTAGTCTCTCCCTCTCGTGTCAAAAAAAGAGCCAACAAAAAATCGAAAAAGGAAAAAAAAAAGCAATCAACGTAGCAAACATATTTACACCAACGTACGATACAGCGGACAACAATTCTCGTTCGCGATCGTCCCGGGAATCGGCCTAGCACGAGAGCTAGACACGTTCGGGAATCAACGTTACAAAACAACGTGGCGAGCGAAGCCCACGCGCAACGTTCTAGGTCATTTCGTGGCCCTCCACCCCTGCGCGGCCTAGGACGCGAAGGGTGGAAGCCGGCAGCGGGCGGAAAGGGGAGGTTGGCCGTCGAAGCTACCGCGGGCCTTGACCATTGCGCGCCACGAATTCACTTTGGATCCGTGTAAATGCCTCTTCCTCTCCCTAGCTCTGTTCCGAGTCATCTTTCGTTCGTTAGAGAAAGAAGAAAAGCGTCTGACAAAAGAAAGAAACAGAGAAACAGAGAAAGAGAGAGAGAGAGAGAGAGCCGCAGCGCGGAACTAGAAATAAATCTTCCGACCGGTGCATTCGTTACGCGCGTTCGTTCACATGATCGCGCGAGAGCACGAGGAGCACAATTGCAGCACACGGCCTGCTGCACACACATACACACACATGTACGGATATCGTCGTATCGCGCGCGTGCAGTCAGGGCCACGGTGACCTTAACTACCTTCCCCCACCAAGTTGCTAGTGCATTCCCTCCCTCTCGCCCACCCCTCTTAACCCCCTCTCCCCCTTCTTCGCCCCCCGCTGCGCTTTGATGGGCGACCGGGGCAAGGAGGGGGGCACGTGCCACCGGTGACGTCACCGGTGTGCAGTGCAACGCGGTGTGCAACAACGCCGGGCGCAGCGCCGCGCCGCGCCGCGCCGCGCCGGTTTTCCTCGCTGCTCCGTGAGATCTAGGTCCATGCGGAGGCGTGCGTCGCGTTGTCGTCGTTGCCGATGCCCGTTCTTCCTTCTGCGCAGACGCCAGCAGCCGTCTGATTATTCTCTTCTGGCGAGCGCGGAGATGCAGAGAACACACAGGCGTGCGATTTATCGGGGGTTATATACCGCGGATTGATCGGAAATCACGTAAAGAGGAGACATGTTTAGGGGACAGAGAGAGAGAGAGAGAGAGAGAGAGAGAGCGGCCGCGGCGAGGTGAATGAAAGTTATTCGCGGAGCGCACACGCTTGGTGACTGGAATAGCTCTCGTAGACCTTCGAAGCGGAGATCGTAGAGCAGGAGACGAGTTGATGGGTGACAGAGACTAGTTGTTGGAAGGGTTTTGACGAGGGACGAGGACCACCGGCTTCGTTGAAGGATGAATGAAACGCGTTTGCGTCAGGTAGAGAGAAGAACGAGAGAGAGAGAGAAAATGCAATTGTTTCTCTGTATTTTTCGCAGAGGACGAAGCTGTTTGTAGCAGGAAGATTCATTCTCGTACCGCTCGTGCTCCTCTGTTTTTCACTTCATGTTTTCGGTTGAAAATGTGCAGGGCTACTTTCTGACGTGCTTCGCGATCAATGTCGCGCAGCCGTTATCAGTCGCGGCGGAGTCATTATTACGGCGTGCATTATTACGATTGCAACGAGCACAGATAAACAGAGCGTTCGAAGATCAAACGACTCATGAATCTTTATGCGCGCAATTGACGAAGCCTCGCGTTAATCTAAATTACTCTACCATCCATTCGGCTGTCCTCTTTTTTTTTTGTTTGCTTCTTTTATTAAACTTGCAAATCGAGGCTGACAAACGCTCGTGTACTGTGCGCGCGTAATGTGGACAGAGACCAAGTAACACAGTGACACGTGCGACCACGATTTTCACGCTTCCTTGCATGTGCCCTCTCCAAGGCTTCCCCGCTCTACGCCGAAACAACAACGTGCACGGTCTTCAATCAGCAGCCAGCGGATCTAGCCTTAGCGTCAGCAGTAGAGAAGGGAGAATCTAGCCAGCCGGACGACCTTGATCGTCGACCAACGCGGATATCTCTGTTCTCTCGAGTCGGTCAACTGGGTCAGGTGCGCGCGGCCCGGAGAAGCACGCTTGCACAGGTGGTAGCGAGCGAGCGAGCGAGCAAACAGCCAGTGAAAGTAGTCGAAAATTATGCGCTCGGTCACGGATCTGCCAGGTGGAGGGACACGAACGGTACCTCGACCGGGTCGCACGCGGTTCATCCCCCTCCTCCCGTGGCCAGTTGAATGGACAGAAGTCGACTTTGCGGTCGGTGAAAGTAGCAGGAACCTTCGGCTAACTGGGTTACGAACGCTCACCGATCCGGCGATTGCACGGATATACGTTGTATCGGCCTCTTGGCATTTGCGAAGGGACGAGAGGGGAGACGCGATCGAAAGCAGCCGAACGCAGCCTGTGGCGATGCAGCCTGTGGGCGATTGAAAGTAAGGGGAGAGCTGCTTCGAGTGTTTAGAAGCACGACGTGGTCGTTAAGATGGAGAAGGTTTCGGTAGAGCAAGAGTGACGAGAGCCTCGAAACATTTTGGAACCGAGTGGGAGGACGTTGGTTGACGCTAAAGTGGGTGGGCGTTTTGGATACTGAAATCAAACGCGCGTGTAACATACGTAGGGACTTGGAATGTCGAACGAGAAAGGGAGGATACTTTTCGAGCGTTGAAAGACGCTGGGTATAGATATCAACAACGATAGAATTAGTTTTCAAGTACTTAAATGTAGTTAACTCTAACGTACCTGATGTCATGACACGACAATGTGAAGCGTCAGCAGGAAGGCGACAGAAGTTTGAAGAATTACAATCGAGAAAGAAGGTTTTCATCAGTACCGAACAAGTGAAAGCTTCGAATATTAACCTCTTGCCCTCGGAAATTTTATTTGCATCATTTTTGTACCAGCAATTTATTTAAGCGAAATATCACTTCGAGTAAAATGATGAACATTGAAAACGATCATCCTGTACAAATGGTACCTAGCATGATATTTTGATATTTCTCTGACGTCTGACAGCATAATTTCAATTCCATGAGAAATAACTTTCATCGCTGTTTTGTATAAACTTTCGTAAAAAGCGGTGGAAAGTTTAGTTGTTCCAAGCGAGTGTCAATTGACTCGCGACTGCCTCCTGTTCTCAAGAATTTTTTCTTTTGAAATTTCTTAATTTTTCATATGTATGTATATCTACATTCACTCTAATTGTCAACAATTACAAAAAAGGAAATCTGAACTTTGAATTTAACCTCAATACCTCGAGAAATAACGTCCTTCGTTTTATACAGGGCCAAAAGTCTCTTCCCACCTGTTCTTTTTTAATAAAACATCGAGATGTAAGAAAAAATTAATTTTATTAACTTAAATTCAAACATAATTTTATCACTGCGTCACAAAAATGATTTCTTTCAAATGTCGACAGAGTTGTTTTCAAATTTGCGCTCTCCTTTTTAGTAGGAAGTGACTTTTGACCCGCGCTATATAATAAACTTGCGTTAAGAATTACGCAATAAAATTTATTTTAACGAGATCTGAAGAATTTCTGCTTTTGAAATTCCTACATGTGTCATCAAATTTACACGTTCGTTATCAACAATTACAAAAAAAGAAGTCTGAGCTTTAGAGCGTGACGATTCCCCTAGAACAATGATGGCGAACCTATGACCCGCGGGTCAGACACTGACCCACACATTGATTTTTATAAACTTGTCATCATATATATAAAAGAATTTTAATTATTTTTCGAAAAATGTGAAGAAAATTACAAGTGTTCGGTTAGAGGCTAAAAGTGAGAAATAAATGCATAATTGTGTTTTATGGAGGATTTACGACTTGGTTATGTATACATATAGATATTTTAAGTTTTAAATGTTATACGAGTTACTTGTGTCCAAAAAGTTTTATATAGCGCTTACGATTAAACAGATGTAATAAACATTAAAAAAACACACTAGATCCCATTCTCAGAATGGATAGCTTTGCTAGTTTTTTATATAATAAAAGAGAGAACAGACTAATAAAAAATATTAAAAAATAAAGTATATATATCTAATGTATAGTGCATGGGTGACTGGGCACAATGTCACCCCTTTTATATCAATTTTTTAACGTCGACATTTACTTTTTGCTCTTCACTTGCAAAACTTGTAAAACCAAAAGGAAACGTAAACTTTTTAAAGGATTACAAAAGTGAGAACCAAAAAAAAAAGTAGTTTTTAACCAGTTCCTCCCCTCTTCCTTCACAAGTGACGCCACTTGACTCAGTGACCCACGAGCTAGTACTAAACAAAATAATGAACAAAATTTGACCTACTTCTCGAAAAGGTTCGCCGTCACTGTCCCAGAAGGAACTCGAACGCAAAGGGTGAAGATTCTTTAAGGCTGGCGAAAGGTTTCCAAGAAAGAAAGCCGAGAAACAAACGCGAGGACTCACCTGTTCGCTCTCGTAGATGGCGGTGTTGGCTGGTCCGTTCTCGATCGGGTCGCGGCTCACTTTCGCCCGGATCTGGAAAACGACGAAGAAGAAGAAGAAGAAGAAGAAGAAGAAGAAGAAGAAAAAAAAAAGAAAAAAATCAAATCGGGTTAACCGTCACGAGGAGGAGATGTTCCGTTTGGTGCGACTCGCGCACCCGGTTATTTTCAGACCCGGGTCGGACCCATTTCCTCCCCGGCGTGGCCACGCAACCACCTAAGTTTAGACCGCGGCGTTAATACATCCAAGGTTCAACTTGCTAGCCGCGTCTTACGAAATTATCGAAAAACCGGTGCGCCCCGTTTGCATCCTTGGCATCCTTGGTTGGAGGCTTATGTCATTCGACGTGGAGACTTGGCAGAGACGCCTCGTCTCTCACTGTGAGACGATGCATCTGCGTGTCCTCACCTACTATAGTTTATAGTTTGCTATAAAACTGCACGCGCACGTGCACCTAACCGAAATCCTCGATGACATGTTATTCAGAGTTTCGTTTGTTATCGTTGTAAACATACATCTGACAACAACGTTCTCGGTGAATGAATGTCAACCACGCTTGCGCTGGCAACTGATTGCGGACCGTAACGAGCGACCGAACCGTATGTACAATAATTCGTCGATTTCTTTTTCAACTCGGCGTTGAAATAATAGGGAGAAGGTTTGAGAGAAGATGCTTGGAAATAGAGATTACCGTAATGAGCCGGTGATTCGTTGATGGAACATCCATTATTGGAAGATGATTCGTTAAAAGATCGAAGATCGTATCTTTCGATCTTTTAACCTGAAATGTTACATTTTCACTTTTGGAGTCACTGTTCCATCAATCTCTCTAGAAAGTAACTGTGACAATAAATCGACTATACGACTGAGAGAATGAATTATTTTTTGTTGTACAATTAGCGGCGAAAGTATTTTTAAACAATTGAACTATTATTAAAAATATTAATTGTTGGAAATATTTGTTTATATTTGTTTAACACTTGTTAAAATATTTTACATTAAAATCATTAAGATATTTAAACACTTGTTAAAATAATTATGAAAATATTTTCAACAGTATTGATTATTGAAAATATTTTTAACACTTATGTACGTGCGATACACGTACACGTTCAAAGGAACGACTACTCGATCGTGATAAATTAAATCGATCGACTTTTTTCTTCTTTTTTCCTTTAATTAAAGGCATTCGATGTGTTAAAATTCATGATTTTTTTTCTTCCATTAACGAATGCGAACTGTACAGGCGTGTAGGGAGGGAGGGGAAGTGCGTGTCGGTATGCCGAGTGAACGGAATTGAACTGGATTAAATCGTGATCGTGATACCCAGCGACGATATTTGACGAGGAAATTCGAAATTCTCTGATCATCAGGAACAGACTGTCGTCGATGTTGGTGGAATATTAAAATACGAGTCCAAATTAGAGAGTGATATTCTTAATGAGTATTCTGAATATTAGTTGTGATTAATTCTGCTGAATTATTTTTCATCTCAAGGGATTCATCGAACGAGGTAAAGTGCATTTTGGAATTTTACATAAATAAATAAATGAATAAATAGCCAATTACATCGGAGGATATTAATAGTTGAACATATACAGGGTGTTTCGTAACTTGTGGGAGCTGATTGTTCGCCTAAAAAAATAATGAAAGAAAGTCATACAAATATATGTCCTATCTGTCTTCGTTTATAAGATATAATGAATTTTATCAACAGAGCAAACTCTAGTAAGCTAGTTTTTTACAAGGGATGGTATATTCAATTTTCATAATAATCATAATTGGGATGAAGAGACCCACATGTTATTGTGCATTCAAGACATCAAGTTTAGTTTAAACGCATGGGCAGGAATAATTGATAAATTTTTAATTGGACCTCTTTTTCTTGATGGGAACACTAACAGGCACAAAGTACGTTGATTTTCTGAGCACGCGTTTACACGAAATATTAGAGGAAGTTCCAAGTCGATATTAGACTTCGTATGCGGTTTATGCATGATGGATCTCCGTCGCATTTTAGCCGAGTGGCTAGTTGATTTTTCAATCAACACTTTGCAAATAAATGGATTGGTCGCGGAGGTCCTATTTGCATGGCCTGCTCGTTCTCCGGATTTGAATCCATTAGATTTTCATTTGCGGGGACATTTAAAATCTATCGTATACGCAACATCGATTGAACATGCTGAAATACTACGAAATAGAATAGAGAGCAGGACCTCCGACAAATTCGAGAAACACCAGGAATGATAGNAGAGAGAGTAACCAGATGAATGACAAGACGCGTGCAGGCTTGTCTTCAAATGCAAGCTGGTCATTTCGAGCATCTTTTGTAAAAATAATTAAAACAGAAAATTCATTGTATCTCGATAAACGAAGACAGACAGGACATATATTTATATGACCATTTTTCATTATTTCATTAGGCGTACAATCAACTCCTGAAGTGGGTCCCACAAGTTACGAAACACCCTGTATAGATACTGTTTCGTGACGTATTTTACACACAAGAGTAGAGCAATTAGTCGGTCACTGATCCGAACGAAAATTCCACCCAATTCATCTCTGTGCAAACTTGTCCAATTTCATTCGCAGTTATCCCCCGTCGCAACATATATAAATTTGCCTAAAGAGTCACGGCGCAACTCATCGTCGATTCTTCACGCTCCAAGCAGAATCAGAATTCGAGTGAAGTAGCGAGTGCAATTGGGATTTGTCCGAGGCTCTCAGGCCTCGTAAAAATTCAACCGCACGATTCGGCGGGCTAACGGGTTCGTTGGATCGCAGGTGGAGCCTGGCGGAGCCACGCGATGGATCTAAATGAAAATCTAAACGCGCGAGATTCCCGATCGCTCGAGCGTGACAAGGCCAGACCGTTATCGGCGTGCTCTGCATTCGAAGACGTTCCCTCGGCCGCTTTTCCACCTTTTCCTTCTCTCTTCTCCTGCCCTCTGTTCTGCGAAAACGGCGCGTCGCCACTTTCGTAAGGTCGCGGACCCGAAAGAACCAGGCGAACCGGGGATGATCGATCGATCGATCGATTTAATATGAGTGATAAGTAATCCAAAAATTATACGTATGATATATTATGTACATGTATAATTTTTGTATCATATATTACATATTAACATATTTTTGTATTATATGTTATAGATTATATTATAATTTCTGTACACACACACACACATATATATATATATATATATATATAAATGTGTTATATACAAAATTATGTATATATAATGTCTTTAATATATAATTATATATATATAATATATATAACAATAATTATATATAATATATATAATAAATATAATTATATACATCATATATATAAATTATGTATTATATACAAAATTATAAGTAAAATTATTGTATAAGTAATGTATATATTATAAGTATAATATAATAATATAATACAAAATATATAAATAATACATATAAATAATACAATACAAAAATTATATATATATATGTGTGTGTGTGTGTGTGTGTGTACATATGATAGAAAATCGTGTTAGAGCGTATATTGGTTTACTGAGATAAGAACGAGCGATAACGAAAGTTGCATAATAAAAGATTGCGCAAGAAAATCGGTCGCACTTGAAAACCACGATCGATGTTTTATTTGTTTGTTTACGAATTTCATTATTCGCGTGATTATTGGGGTTTTTCACGGAAACGTTTTTGCGTCGTCGAAGATAGGGACATTGTACAGAGAAACGGTAACAGCTCTTGTTTCGTCATGGCTCGGCTGTTTAATAAACATCGCGAGATGCGTTCCGATAAACCAGTGAATCGTTATTTGTTTCTCGATCGATGCTTTCAATTATCGAAGTGAAAAACAATTTCACAAACGTTCGCGTTATGGATACTGACGTATCTATCGTAGAAACTACTATGAAAAACGTAGAAAGTGAAAAGTTTATTTTATTACTGCCCTTTATCTTGTAAGTCTTGCTAGACTGCGGATTTTTACGTAGATTCATATTTTTGAATGTATGATTTAAAAAAGAGATGAAACTTCGGTAAAAAGAAAAAAAAAAGAAAAAGGAATTTTAATTCAATTTAATTTCTTATTATTTAAAATATTATTTTAATTAAAATTAAAATTTATTATTTAGAATAATTGCCTAATAATCACACTTTATTAAAGTGAATTTCTAGATTTATTATTTATAAAACAAATATTTACTGTTACTATTATTATTATTATTATTATTATTATTATTATTATATTAATTTAAAGTAAATTTCTAGATTTATTATTTGCCATAATTAGTTGCTTGTTAGTTTAAAATAAATTTCTAAATTTAGCCGCTTTCCCCAATGTTGGCCATTTCTTTAATAAAAGAGGATTCGCTTTGGAAATCAATTTCGGGAGAGGTAGTTCGAAAAAAGTTTAACAAAAAATTGTAAACGAAGTAGTGGAAATTAAGAAAAGCCGGACAAACTAGAAATTGACCAAAAAATGTTTCACGTACCGAGTGTTATAGAGAACAGAGTTTGGTCGCTCTGGATATTTCATCGACATTTTTATTTATTGGTACGTTAAGCGATCCGTGCAAATTTCTGCACTTTAAAATTTCAGATAGAATTGGTAATAAAACGGATAAAACTTTTAAGCGTAGAAATGTGTTTCCTGTGAGTGTAGAGAAATGCGCGATGCAATTAACCTCGAACGAAAATATAAAAAAGAAGAATAATCCCAGAAATTTCAAACTCGTTCAGAAATCGACGAGTTCGCAACACTTGACTAAACAAGATTCAATTAATTCAGGGATCGAAATTGACAAATTCTTTTGAAAAAACTTCTGTTTTGAAGAATTTCAAAAGAAACAGGAAGAAGCACTTTTTATTAAGTGGAAACACTTATTATTATTTACATTAACAATAATTATATTATAATATTATTAATAATATAATAAATAATATTATTAAAATAATATAAAAATAATATTATTAAAATAATATAAAAATTATATTATAAATAATATTATTAATATTATTAATAATATTAATATATAATATAAATATTATTAATAATATTATTAAATATATATAAATATTATTTATAATATTATTATTTATATTATTAATAATATTTGCATTATTATTTAATATTATTCTAAAATATCTATCGTACCAGAATATTTAGAAACACTTTTGAACAATGTTTGGAGCTCATGGAACGGATATTTTAGGATCTGTACAATAAAAGCTCCGTGGGGATCAAGCGATTTTAAAACTAATTCAATTAAAAACTCACTTTTATATTCGAGTGCTATTCTCAATGAACTTTTTTAATATTGACGAACAAATTATCCAACAGAAAAATTTCTATTTCTACATTTTGCAATCTCCGTTTCTGTCTGAAACTTTCATTTTTTAGCCTCTTAGCTGCGAACGACGAGTACACTAACTACGTCATGCGAGGAAAGTAATGACAATTTGTTACTTAAATTAAACTTTCTCGTGGAAAATGAAACATATTTGTAGATCTTGGACAATTTCGAGACCAGGCTTGGGACATTAGTTCTCTTTACATCATTTCTAAATATTTCCTTGCTATTGATATTAATTACTATTAATTAACATTGATTAAAGTTAAACAATGAAGTTATTGATTTCACAAAAAAATAAAACTACCGGTTAAACAACTTATACAAAAATAAAGTTATTCCTTTGTCATTTAATTCAGTTTTACAGCAACTGCACAGAACTCTGTGTTCGACGAGTATAATCGTCACCGCGACATACACGCTTTCAACGGATTAAAAAAAAAAAGCGTTTGTCTGTCTGTCCTCGTGAAGACGTGCGAAAAAAAAAAAAGAAAAGAAAAGGATCCGTGTCTCAGTCAGAACCTGTTTAAAAGTTCTTTACTAATAATAATAATAATAATAAAAGAAAAAAGAAACGTTATTTCGCTTCGGGGGGGGGGGAGAATCGTCGTCGATGCGACGTGAAAGTCACGCCAAAGAAAAGAAATGAAGGAAGAGAGAGGAAAGACAAAAAAAAAAAAAAAATCACACCAAAAAGAAATAAAAAAGAAGAAGAGAGGATGGAATCATCATCTCGAGGTCGCGGATGATACAGATACACGCGCGCGTGAGTTGCGTGTTTATTACGCAAGTAGCCAGTGCCCGCGGTTTTATCTTCCTCGTCGATGTTAATTAAATGTAAGCTCTCGAACGCGGAAGGGCCTAACATCGCGGAGATAAGTCCGCGTCTTATGAGCGATTCAATTGTGCGTTCTGAGCGATATCGCCCACTCGGGCTGATTGCGAGTCGTCGAGCTTCAGGATTCAACCTCGGTCTGGTTGCGGCAATGGCGATCAAATCGGCACTGAAAACGATCGAGCTCCACGACGTGTTATCGATGTACGTACACACGCGAGAGAGTGTCGATTTTATTGAATATGGTTTGTCTCTCTCGTTCTGAACGGAACGGCGCTTTCGTGGTTGGTTTCGCGATGACAATGTCACGGAAATTAGGATCAACGAAGTTGCGGAGTTGGATATTATTTAAATAAGATTATATCGTTATCGGTGAGCCGTGAACTTTTTTTTTTTTTTTTTTTTTTTTTTTGTTTCAAAGTGGAGGTGTAATTCGATGATGTTTGACAACTGTCGTGAGAAAAATTTTCTATCTTATACAAATTTAGCTTGTAGAGCTGCACTTACAACAACAAGTAAATAGTTTGTGGGAATCTTCTTTTCTAAAAAATTTTCACCGCAAAGAAATTCAATGTAGTGCTTATGACAGAGAACTTATGATAATTTATAAAGCAGTAAAGCATTTTAAATATTTTTTGGAAGGACGATACAAACTGATCATAAACCATTTAACATTTGCATTTCGTCAATAATCAGAGAAAGCTTCACGAAGACAATTACGACAATTAGACTATATTGGACAATTTTCTACTAAAATTATCTACATTTCAGGATCTGATAATGAAGTGGCAAATGCTTTATCACGGCTGGACGTTATCAGTATGCCAGTTGTGGTTAGCACATCTGAACAATTTGCCGAACAACAATTAAAAGTTCCATTTTTTTTTCTTGTTTTGATGATATTTCGTATTTATTCGATATGATTGAATCATTATTTGGGAAATTAAGTTTTTTTTGGAAAATTATTCTGTCGCGAGAAAGAAGAAGAGAAGAACGTTCGTTTTATTTAAAAATGAGACAGGAATTTATTTAAAAAGAAACTTTTCTTTCAAATTGAATATAAGCGCGGACACGATGAATGAATTTAGTGATTTAGCTTCTTATATCGCTTCTAAATTAATATTTAATAAACAAGTGTTATATTTGATACTTTAATATTTAGTAAATAAGTATTATAAATAAATCAGTTGGAAATTGAAGGAAAACTTTGTACGTTATACAAAAATTATAATATTTATATATATATATATATATATATAAATATTCCTGAATTAAACATTAAACGCGCAAACTAATTTTTTCGCGTGAGAAATGATCGCGAACGATCTCGAGCCAAGGACACGAGATGAACTTCGTTACAAATTAGACTATATTGGACAATTTTAGAAATTAGAAATTAAATGTAACAATTAGAAATTAAACGTGACGCGTTTCATCAGAAATTTATCCTGACAGAAGGCAGAATTGCCTGATTGATCAATCTTCTTTTTCTCTATCACAAAGAGAACGCAATTACTTAAGAAAAAAAAAAAAAAAGAAACTCGACTTGAATGTAAATAAAGTACGTGCAGATACGGCGAATAAATGAATTTTCATACGAGAGTCTCCTTGGATTCAGAATGCGATATTAATTTTGTATAATACGCGAATTACATTAACCTCAAGTGATTCGATAATAAGGTAATAGGTCTGGTAGTAATTTCCAGGTAATGACATATCAATTTCACAGAGCCGCGATATGTAATTTATTCGCGATGTTTCAAGTGTCGAGTATTCGCGATAATGTTTTACTACAATATAATTTTACAATATAGCTATAAAGCACGGGGAAGGGGGAGAGATTTTTTTTTTATTCATTCTTGCAGTTAAGTCGAAATTCAGAGTAAAGTGAAATTGATTTGATAATAGCGACATGGAGGTGATGCAAACTTTTACGATTATAAATATTAGTGTAACAGAGACAGAGAGAGAGAGAGAGAGGCTGTTTTAATTTTAAATGAAATTTCGTTATTACGTTCAGAAAGGAAATTACTAATTGACAACCGATAAAGCAAATTAATTGGGAAAAAGCGATCTCGAGGTGCTCGCCATCTTCCAAGGAACAATTATCTAACATTCGCTTAATTAATTAACCATCAATCAATTAATTTGTCTGCTCGATGGTTAAATTTTTTTAGTTAGAAACTTTTTTAATCCTACCCCGAGAACTTTCGAGAAATTTTTTTGCTTTACCATGAAAACTGACGAGGTGGATATAGACAAGAAACGTAGCCACCAGAAGTAAAAGTACCTTCGACATTACGAAGCACTTCCTGAATTCGACATAGCAACTACACGAAGTACGTTTTTTGCATTGTTCTATGTACATAGTTCTATGAGAATCGAACCGTTTCATTTCAAACAAACGAAAGTTGAACGTTTAAAACACTCGGAATTGAATCCAAAATCGAAGAACCACGCGAAATTAATAGTAAAATTTCGCCAAATAATGTCAAAACTCCTAATCGCGGCTAACCACCTAAAATGAATCCGATAGCTATTAAAACGACTCGTCAACATCGTCTCAAAATAATCCGCGTATACGTACGTGTAAGCAATATGTAGACGACGTAGTTCGTCATCCGGACAATAAAACGATAATTGCCTAGGCAACGCGAAGGCCAAGTGCATCGTCATCGGTTGCCCAGATTGTAACGAGTTGCAACACAGGGCGCGCTCGACTTTATCGGACTGACAAAAGAAACTGAACAGGCTGCATGCACACGCTGCGCGGCTTTATTCATCGATCGATCGATCGATCGATCGATCGATCGATCGACCGATGAAACGCGAGAGACTGCCCGCGGCTACAGAGACTGCCACTAACCTTCTTCTTGCGTGGGTGTTGTTCCTCGAGGTAATCGGGCACTATCCCCTCGTCGAGGGTGGTTGTCGAGCCCGGTGTGCTACTCGACGACGAGCCAGACGCGTTGTAAGGGTAGTGCTGCTGATTGTGCGACGGATGAGCCGATGTCGGCCATAGTGAGCCGGTGGTGGGTGCACCCTCGTCGCTGAGAGGCGGACTGGGGGTGCCGCTACGCCATGAAGCCCCGCTGCTGCTGCTGCTGTTGGAGGTGCCGCCGACTCCTGGCGAGCCGACCACCATGCCGCCACCTCCACCGCCCCGACCTCCCCAGGAACCTTGTTTTCCAGAAAATAAACGAGAGATTCATTGATTTTCTCATTTCAACCCCCTCGGGTACGGTCGATATCTCGCGGCGGGGTCGATATTCTCTCCTCTCGTGTCAAAATGGCGGCACGGAGTCTTTGACAAATTTCAGTCAAATTTTCGCTCGTTCAACACGACATTGAACACCCTCGCTGTGTGTTTTGTGATTATCATCCGCGTCGCGCGCGGAAGGGGAAGATTTAGTCAGATTAATTCGGCACCCCGAGGGGGTTAAAAAACGAACCGAGTTGGATTCCTCGCTACCGACTTATCTACACCCGGAGATTTCTCTCGTTTTAAGCATCCGGTTGTAACAGATCGGGTTCTGTAATATTTTACCGTACACCTCCGAGAATTTTGTCCGACTCGAACACCTCGTGGACGCGTAAAGGTACTTCTCCATTTCAGAGTAGAACTGTCGCGAGTTGCTCTCGAGAGTGTCTCTCGCAAATGGAGAGTTACACTGTCCGAGAGCATCGCTCAGCTGTTTGAGAGAAAGAAATGGAGAACACACTCGCGAGAAATCCTCAAATGGAGAAGTGCCTTAAGAGCGTTTAGCCTCTTGCGCTGGAATGACGTCATCGGGAATTTTTTGTCCCGAAATTGCAACATTTTCTCAATTATAAGTGTATTTAAACATATATTTATATATAATAGTATATTTAAATATATTTATATATATTTAAAATATTTATATATAATAGTATATTTAATATTTTTAGTTACTATTATAATATGACTATTAATAGTTATAAATATATAATATATATAATAGTATATTTAAATATATATTTATACATATTTAAATATAATAGTATATTTATATATAATAGTATATTTAATATTTTTAGTTACTATTATAATATAAGTATTAATAGTTATAGATATATAACATATATAATAGTATATATAAATATATATAATAGTATATTTAAATATATATTTATATATAATAGTATATTTAATATTTTTAGTTACTATTATAACATAACTATTAATAGTTGTAAATATATATAATAGTATATTTAAATATATAAATAACCCAGCAAAATAAATAATAAATTTATCACTTCTTAGTAATTTCCATCCAGTGATATAATTCCAGCCCCGAGTTTAAAAAGAAAGCGACGAATTATTGTATACGATTCGGTCGCTCGTTACGGTCCGCGAACCAGTTGCCAGCGCAAGGGGTTAACGAGTTGCTCGACGAGTGGACTGATTTTGTTGGAATACAGATTTAACCCTTTTGCACTCCTAAGTCACGCCGGAGCTGACAACACTAATTTTCTCTAAAACACGTATGTAGATACATACGTCACGCTGTAGATGGTAACTGTAAATAACTGTGAAACACTATGTGGCGTTCGAGGTCCCACTCAGCAATAGTTTGCCAAGTTTTTGTCAGTTTGTCAGTACAGTTTGTGGTTACAAGCCGTGCACGGAACTTTCTTTCTCTCTACTTTAATTCATTTCCCTGAAAATAAACACAAGTCTACACCCAACAACGATGAAAATAAATCGAGTGCAAAGGGTTAAAGAAAGAAAGAGAAAGAAAAGGTAGTTTCGCAAGAAGGGATTAAACGATCATCCTTCACTCGAAAGATAGATTTGCGTTTCTCTCACTTCGAGGCCGAAATTCTTTTACAAACGCACGAGTTGCCTGCGGATCGTTTTCCACCGACGTTCGTTTGAAATTTTCTCAAGTCTATGGAGAAGTCCCGGGCCCGGTCGTAAATTATAAAAAGCTGAAGAGCGACGGACTCTGTCCGCTTTCGAACAATCACCCGGACAGATTCCTCGGGAGTTCAAGTTTCGTTTCGAGCCGCATCGAGTTTCAAAAAGAAAAAAAAAAACTTCGACCGACTCGACGAATCTTTGCAAATTCTACTTTGGATTATTCTTTGAACAACGATCGAATCTCCAATTGATTGTGATGACTATTTATCACACCGTTCGTATATTAAATAATTAATCGGACGTATTAAATTTCGTATCATTTGGTGGTACATACCTTCCCCTCGTACCATCTAGCATCTCACAAAAATTTCATACTATTTGAAAACGAAATACCGAACCTGATGAAAAAAAATAAAAAAAAATAAAAAGTGAAAATAAAAATAAAAATAAAAAAAATGTCTCGTTGATTGAACAAATTCTGTGTGAATGAATGAATTATCAGTTTCTCATTCATATTTGAATTATAGTTTGCACGTAGTATACATAACATTTCGATGGTTTTAGACCCGGGGAAATGTCTGGATTGATAGATTGTTGTAAATTGAGGCGCGATTGAGCGTAATCTCGGTATGGAATTGAGATTAGATAGGACTGCTGTCAGACGTACCGGCTGAATTTACAATCGTGTAACTCGGATATGCGATTTCGATCGCCAGTAATTGCACGGACACTTGGAGCAACACGTTACGTAGAAAGAGAAATGATCAATATTAGTACTATAGTACTATACTATAATATTATACAGTACTAGTACTATACTATACTATTATACAGTACTAGTACTATACTATACTATTATACAGTACTAGTACTATACTATACTATTATACAGTACTAGTACTATACTATACTATTATACAGTACTAGTACTATACTATACTATTATACAGTACTAGTACTATACTATACTATTATACAGTACTAGTACTATACTACTATACAGTACTAGTACTATACTACTATACAGTACTAGTACTATACTACTATACAGTACTAGTACTATACTACTATACAGCACTAGTACTATGCTACTATACAGCAATAGTACTATACTACTATACAGCAATAGTACTATACTACTATACAGCAATAGTACTATACTACTATACAGTACTAGTACTATACTACTATACAGCACTAGTACTATACTACTATACAGTACTATATTATACTAGTACTGTAGTACTGTACTATACTACTATACTAATTACTGTAGTACTATGCTAGTACTGTAGTGACTATACCATATACTATATATACTGCGCTGTATAAAATAAAACGATACAAATAATACGATGATACACGTTCAAATACACTATATATTTCTAATGTTGATAAAACATTCAATACTACGAATACAATACGCTCGCAAAAAAGGAAAAAATAACTAAATTGACAAATTATTAATAAATAAAATAATAAAACGATAATAAGTAAAATAATAAAATAATGACAAATAAAACAATAAAATAATAAATAAAATAATAGAATAATTAATAATTAAACAACTGGAAGCATCGTCTCAGAACGTTCCAATTTCCTTTTACGTTCCGCGCGATCGAAGGGACGCATTCTCTAACTCGTGTCCAGAAATCTACCAACTATAACTCTCCGTCTTTTCTGCAATTCGCTGTAGAAAATCGCGCGACCTGTCAACAATTGGCGCGTCAACCGAAATGAACGATAGCAAAGGAATTTTACGATAGCGTAACAAGGCTAGCCCAAGCCCAGCTGTGATACCGACCGTAATTGTGTTGGCAGTGCACTGGCAGGGGATTGTGAGGGCTGTGCGGCGAGCACGAAAGCGACATGAGGACCAATGCGGCTGTGCATTCGTCCATGCAGTCGCCACGCTCGTTGGTACGGCAACCCTCGCGGCCGCATCCGTGGGGTATTCTGTCGCTCCAGCCGCTGTACGATCGTTCGGAGTCGTTGCTCGAGCTGGGTCGCCGTTTTCTCGACCTGAAACACCAATCACACGCCCATTCGCTGATTGATTTCACCGTCACGTTCAAATTCGTCGCAACTTTTTTTCACAGAAAAAAAAAAAAAAAAAAGGCAAGATTCGCAAGTTTTCAGTAGTTTGTGCCAAGATATTGGGGATGTTTCCATTTGATGAAAAATATGTCGCATATGTTGAAGATTTCACTGTATTTTGTAGTTTCCGTTCTACATTCAATTTTTACACAAAATTTCCATCAGAGTCATTGACAGGAAGTTTTTATAATGCACGAGCACCCTTTTATTTGTGTATTTTACTTTTTGTACTTTGTATTCACCTTTTGTATTTTATATTTTATATTTTCTGTATTTTACACTCTTCCCAAAAAAAAAAAAAAAAATACTAAAACTATAAAATTTCCACCAGAGACATTAAACTAAAAAAAAAAAAGAAAAAAAGAATCTTTATAATGCAATAGCTTTTATTTATGCATTTTAGGAAGAATCATTCAATTCCCTAAAAACACATTGTTCAATGCATCTGTAATTGGTCGTTTCGACTCTGATTTTGGTATTTTTGCTAAACTGAAAATTCCGAGTCCAAATGCAATATCTTTTATTTATACATTTTATGAAGAATCATTCAATTCCCTAAAAACACATTGTTCAATGCATCTGTAATTGATCGTTTCGACTCTGATTTTGGTATTTTTGCTAAACTGAAAATTCCGAGTCCAAATGCAATATCTTTTATTTATACATTTTATGAAGAATCATTCAATTCCCTAAAAACACATTGTTCAATGCATCTGTAATTGATCGTTTCGACTCTGATTTTGGTATTTTTGCTAAACTGAAAATTCCGAGTCCAAATGCAATATCTTTTATTTATACATTTTATGAAGAATCATTCAATTCCCTAAAAACACATTGTTCAATGCATCTGTAATTGATCGTTTCGACTCTGATTTTGGTATTTTTGCTAAACTGAAAATTCCGAGTCCAAATGCAATATCTTTTATTTATACATTTTATGAAGAATCATTCAATTCCCTAAAAACACACTGTTCAATGCATCTGTAATTGGTCGTTTCGACTCTGATTTTGGTATTTTTGCTAAACTGAAAATTCCGAGTCCAAATGCAATATCTTTTATTTATACATTTTATGAAGAATCATTCAATTCCCTAAAAACACATTGTTCAATACATCTGTAACTGGTTGTTTCGACTCTGATTTTAGTATTTTTGCTAAACTGAAAATTCCGAGTCCACGTGGTTTCCAACGAGAATCGAGACAGCCATATATTCCTGGGCATTCGTTATGCAAAATTTTAGGGGGGGAGTGGGGAAAAAGAAGGGTGAGATTTTAGAATCCGTTGAAATTTTAGAATCTTCCTTTGTAAGGCTGGCGTAATGAAAGAGGGAATGTTATGTTTAATCCCAACATGGTGGTCGCCCATTGTGGTTGGAAAACTGCAGTACAATATGTGTGTTATCCTCGTGCATCGTGGTTGATTAATTTAGAGTCCTCGCGGACCGGCATAAATATTCATCAGAATGTTTCATCAACGTCTTGTTGAACACGCCCAAGACTTTGCGTCTCGAAAGTTTGAGAAAAAGAAAATGACAGGTCGAGTGTTTCTAACTGAAGAATTAGAATTATTAATTATTAAGAAATATTCGAATTAAACATTCGGACAAAACAATAGAAAAAGTAAGACTTGGGAAGAGGTTTGTTTCATTTATGTTTATACCGTGTTTTGTTCCACTTTATGTTTTTCTTTTTCGTCTGTAATGCACGTTCCTTGCATTTTTGTAACCTCAATTACATACTTGATTTTGATCGTCCAGAAATATTAATATAAATAAATAAATGAAAATCGTTGTTGACACTAGAACAAACTGTATCAAAATATTCTATGTATAAATCACTGTAATTTAAGTGACGATTAAAATAAATAAATTTACGTGATCGTGCTTCTATCCAAAACATTAAAGATTAATACTAACACTGACAAGAACAACCGTATCTTTTTCTAAGTCTGAAGTCAATCGTATCAGTCAGGATTCGATTGTTATACATTAATAAAATTATAATACTACAATAACGAAAATTAATTAAAAAAGATAATATTCCTTACGTGCGACTGTCATTTCAAATATAAGTGTTAAGAACATAAGTGTGACTTGTTCTGCGAAGAAAAGTCTTACCGCTCATGCACGTCGAGAATTTTTTGTTTCAAAATTGTAATATTTTCTCAGTTTTAAGTATATTTAAATAAAACAATATAGTCGAAACAGTAAAATAGTAAATTTATTACTTTTTATCAATTTCTATCCAGTGATATCATACCGGCGAGTTCAAAAAGAAAGCGAGGAATGTGTCGTGTACGGTTCGGCCACTCGTTATGGTCCGCAGTCAGTTGCCAGCGCAAGTAGTTAAACTACAGATCTTATAATAAATTATATGGATATCATATATATTATAATAACAATAATATTATATTTATTATAATATATTACATCATATTTATAATATTATATTTATTGCAATATATTATATTATATTTTATTTATATTATATTTATTATAATATATTATAATAAATTATATGGATATCATATTATAATAAATAATCATGTATAATTATGATATAATTATACCTATAATATACTACCATATTGCATATATAATTCATTCAATAATAATATAACATATATAAAATATGTACCCATAAGTAATGTCGTTTCTTTTTTTCAAATTTGATAAACATTGCCAGCCAGTGACAATAATTTCACTTGCTAACAACATTATTCATGCTCCAGTTAAATGTATATTAACAGTTAGTG
Organism: Frieseomelitta varia; assembly: GCF_011392965.1. Taxonomy (NCBI): domain Eukaryota; kingdom Metazoa; phylum Arthropoda; class Insecta; order Hymenoptera; family Apidae; genus Frieseomelitta; species Frieseomelitta varia. Next base: position 917,363 of record NW_025110785.1, on the reverse strand, counting down.
TGGTTATTATTTCTCTGATATAAGTAAGAATATAGGGTGAGTCAAAAAATTGTCAATCTCTGCTTCCCCAACGTGAGATCAATGCTCATCAACACTGACACTAAAATTTCGTTCTCCAATTGTTCCCTCCCGCTGTATTTCACTTTTCTGCTTTCTCGCGGAGTCACGTGTTGCGCGTAACACGCGCAGAGGAAGTATTTACAACGAGAGGCAAAATGAAGTGGCGCAACAATGGATCGTTCGTCGGGCCTCTTTCCCGGAATTTTTCCCCGCTTCTGCAATTACGTAAAACAATGTTTTTCCAGCCGATATATATATGGCCAGATCGCGGTCGTTGTGCCGTAATGTCCCGGCGTGCTGTAAATTACAGTTTTCCGAGAACAGCCGTAAAGATGCGGCGATAAACACGCCGCAACCACCACCGAGCGTCGACGTTGTTCCATCGGATCACGGTGGTAGCCTAATCATTTTCGATCGGCCCACCGGGGCGAGTTCTTTGTCCGTGTGAAACTTCATGGAAGTCGTTAATCCACCTGTCGATTATTTCGATATCCGCGAGCTTGTCGACAATTTTTTTTCTCTTTTTTGTTCTCGTTACGTGTAATTGAAATTGCACTTTGTCAACTGTCCCAAGACTGTGCCATTAACGTACCATCTACGAGCAATCGTACGAGTCGTTGATCGCGAATCGCGAGTTGTCGAATCGTTGGCTTGAGAAATCAGATAATCGCCGCGGACTGGAAATAACTAGGAATTTAATAGCGATTTCGTATCATTATACAAGCGCGTAGTTTTTGTAGCAGGCATGGGCGTTTCTTCGAAGAAACGAAGAATGTCTAGAAGTATTTGGTGTACTAATTTCTTTGCTAGTGTACTAAAATATACTCGATTTCCTTAATAAAAGAAATTTCTTGTTTCTCTTCACTCGAAAAAAATTTGATTGTTCAACAACGTATCGAAGTACGTCGGATTCATTCGAACAAACAGACGATTCTTCTCTAAATTGCTGAATTATTTGAATGAAAAGGTTTCTCACTTCGTTTCGTATTCTCTGTCTCCTTCTTCAAATATTACTTTCCAGTTCTGTCGTATGAATTCTTCCGTTGAAATTATTTGTTATTTTGTTTCAACGAATCAGCTCGAACGATTCGACCCAAGATAGAGCTACTTTTTTTCTCTCAAACAAAGATAATAACAAATGAAATAACCCGTCGTTTCAAATTGCAATGTTTTTATCTTCATTTTTAGAGAAAACTCGTTCAATCCTTGTCAGACGATTTTTCAAGAATTTCCAGAAAGTTTTCAAGCGAGGGACATCGCGCACGCGTGTGAAAAAATGAAATGTACGTCTGAATCCGTGCGAACGTGAATGAAATCTCCAAAGTACGAGAACTCTCGAGTGATTTGGAAAGATGCTCGAATTGTCAACGACTGAAAATGGAACTTTGATGCAGTAATTGGACGCGTCCCGCGGTTTACAAGATATTGGTTGGCGAGATATTGGAAAGAAAACGTGTGAAGCGCATTGCTCTCGGGGAAGAGCACACCCCTTGATACAGTAGATAGTCCAGTGGATCGAATGGTTCGACACTTGACACCTTGGTAATCGATAGAAACCCTGACTTTCTCGAAAATTACAGGGTAAATTTTCCTCGTTACCTCCGCCTATCAAGTGTCGAGCCAAGTCTCTCGTGGACTTGCATTCATAAAATCGACATCTAGCGACGATTTTGTTCCATGAAGTTCGTTCGATTTATTTGAAATTGCTAGAAAATAAAATTGCCTGTGAATTTCAAATAATAATAATAATAATAACAATAACAATAACAACGACAACAAAATAATTAAAAAATAATAATAACAATAAAAATAATAACAAAATAGTAACAATAACAAAATAATAAAAATAAAAATGACAAAATAATAACAAAATAGTAACAATAACAAAATAGTAACAATAACAAAATAATAAAAATAAAAATAACAAAATAATAAAAATAAAAATAACAAAATAATAACAAAATAGTAACAATAACAAAATAATAAAAATAAAAATGACAAAATAATAACAAAATAGTGACATTAACAAGATAATAAAAATAAAAATAATAACAAAATAGTAACATTAACAAGATAATAAAAATAAAAATAATAACAAAATAGTAACAATAACAAAATAATAAAAATAAAAATAATAACAGACTAGTAACAATAACAAGATAATAAAAATAAAAATAATAACAGACTAGTAACAATAACAAGATAATAAAAATAAAAATAATAACAATAACAAAATAATCAAAATAAAAATAATAGCAATAACAAAATAATCAAAATAAAAATAATAAAGTAATCAAAATAAAAAAACATAATAAAAAAAATACCAACGCATTGACGATTCGTTTCAGTTTGAGAAATTTATTTTTACGAGACACGTCTGGTTAATAGCAAATATTTTCCCTCGTGACGAGTTTTCAGCTGAAGCTTAAACAGTGTGGATGACGATTTAACGCCAATGAAAATATACCGAGGAACATGCAGGAAGAAAAGGAAAAGTTCGAAAGAAACTGACGAAATCAACGAGCCCATCAGCCGCACGGTGCACTTTCTACAATCCAATTCACCAAGTTTCACATTCACCGCGCGGAATTCTTTCTCCATGGCGCGTGAAACTTTCATGCTCGCGCGTTGAGAGAAGCCTTAGAATTCTCGGCTCGAGGCACGAACACGCAGAACAGAAGTCGATCCTGTCATCAGCACACACCGTGGTGTTCGCTCAAATTTCAATAAATCACGGGTCTGCGTGTCGTAATTCGAAGTAGGCAGCGATTTCGTTCGCGAGGGATATCCTCGAGCCTCTTCGTAAGGAAGAACGAACGCAGAGCCAAGGAAAAGAAGCGAGAAAGACGTGTAATTTCAATTTTCTCACTGTGGCGAGGTCTCACAATTTTGTTGGAAGTTGGACGTACGAAGCGATTGAGTCTCAGGTCAATTACATTCTTCGTAAGTCTCTCTGAGACTTTGTAAATTCCAGGAATAATACTCGTCGTCGGTTTCTCTCATATATTTTTAATGATCTCAGATTTCAAAATTTTAAAATGAAGTTGATCAACGTGATTTAATTTTTGAATTAAAAATTTACAATTACTTTGTTTGCAAATTCCAAAATTCCAAACTAAAGAGAAAGAAGAATAATCTTCTATTAGATATCAATTTACAATACTTGTCAACATAAACGTAATTTCGAGGTACCAATTTTTGAAATAGAACATGTGAGACGATTCTATAAATTTACAATTACTTTCTTTGCAAATTCCAAAATTCCAAACTAAAGAGAAAGAAGAATAACCTGCTGCTAGATTTTAATTTACAATACTTATCAACGTAAACGTAATTTCAAGGTACCAATTTTCGAAATAGAACATGCGAGACAATTCTACAAATTTACAATTACTTTCTTTGCAAATTCCAAGATTCGAAACTAAAGAGAAAGAAAAATAATCTTTTGTTACATATCAATTTACAATACTTGTCAACGTAAACGTAATTTCGAGGTACCAATTTTTGAAATAGAACATGCGAGACGATTCTACAAATTTACAATTACTTTCTTTGCAAATTCCAAAATTTCAAACTAAAGAGAAAGAAAAATAATCTTTTGTCAGATATCAATATACAATACTTGTCAACGTAAACGTAATTTCGAGGTACCAATTTTCGAAATAGAACATGCGAGACGATTCTACAAATTTACAATTACTCTCTTTGCAAATTCCAAGATTCGAAACTAAAGAGAAAGAAAAACAATCTTTTGTTAGATATCAATATACAATACTTGTCAACGTAAACGTAATTCCGAGGTACCAATTTTTGAAATAGAGAACATGCGAGACAATTCTACAAATTTACAATTACTTTCTTTGCAAATTCCAAGATTCCAAACGATAGAAAAAGAAAAATAACCTGCTGCTAGATTTCAATTTACAATACTTATCAACATAAACGTAATTTCGAGGTACCAATTTTTGAAACAGAACATGCGAGACGATCTTACAAACGTAGAATTCACGTACATTCCTTGTAAATTCCAAGATTCCAAACTAAAGAGAAAGAAACAGTCCATTTTTCTTAAATTTTAATTTACAAAGTTGATCATGTTGCTCGACGACAAAATCATACGAATATCAATGGCCACTTGGCAGTAAGCGAAGCATCGTTCTAGCCGGTGGGACTCGCGGCTACCGTATCTCCGCGAGTATACACGTACTCGAAGGACACGGGAGAGCACGATACTTGAGTGGTGGGGAGGGCACGAAACATATGTATGTAGTCAAGGCCGTAGCTTAGTCGTTCCGCTCGGAGCGGTACATCGAGAGTCGAAAGTGAAACATCGTCGCGTTAGCCGGTACCGGCGTAGCGGGATGACGCACGAACTAGCTAAAGTAAAGAGACGGCATTTCGAAAGTAGTAACGCCTCCCCCTGTCTTCGTCCCTCTGAAACACAAAACTGAAACACTTAGCCGCTCACGCAAGTCGCAATTGTCCCCTTTTTTCGTTGGAATACCCACGCGAAATGCCGTGAATTCGGGATAAACGCGACGATCGGTCGATAATTACCGTGCAATTTGCAACAGGTAAGTTGAAGGATTAAAAATGGAGGATTAACGGAAAGAGGGAATGAGTTATGGGAACGTGGCTTAGAAAAGGGACGTGACGGTGCATCGGAGGGTACCGTTAGAAATGGTACCTAGAAGGCTTGGAGTAACAGAGGCTCGGTTGCATCGGTAATAACCGTTGCGCGCTACCTTCTTGGATTTTCAGACAAGAGGATTTGCCAGAAGGGACTCTCGGAGGGATTTGTTTGCGCTTGCTCTTTGCGTTGACAAATGAATAGGATTAACTCCGTTAGAAATCACGCAGGGATGGATTTTCGCTACATTTTAAGCTGGGTTAGGTTTAGGTATTTGAAGGAAAATTTTCTCCTGCAACAATAATAACCACTATTAACACACAAGCAGCGCTAACTAATTAAAATAATATTAATATATAATCATTATAAATATAGGGACGGTAAAGAAAAACTTAAGGGAAAAAAGGTTAGGTACATGCGACAGACACGTTGCAACATCCATCTGTCTATCGCAGAAATTACGTTGAAATAGTTTAGGCGAGGGAACTAATATCAGAGGCTCGTGCCAATGTCAGATTTATTTCTGTGTTATTTCGAACTGTAGCGGCCTATAGTCCCTCGAGTACGAGTCTCGAACACCGACTCGTACAAGCCGCAAGTGGCTGTGCGTCGAAGTCTAGCGATCTTCGATGTTAAGCAAACAGAGTGCAGAACACCGCTAGGATGGGTGACCGGTCTAGCCTAACGTGTAGTTATAACAACAAGCGTCTGGGGTAAGAGGTCGCTGCCATCAGCCCCACTGGAGATGAGTCTAGGCAGCGATTCTGAGACACGAAACACCACAACCTTTCCTCAAAATTTAAGGGACCGTTATTATTTATAACGCCTATATACGAACTCCTCCCGCGGACAGCGGCCTTTAGAGGATATCAGTCTACTAAACGTGAGACACTCGATATTTCAGATCTGCGCTCGACGAACACTATCATTTTGAACACTATGGGAAGTCAGGAGCAACAAACAATGAATGTTAACTGTTGTTATAAGTTCTAACTTTTCATCCAGCTTCCTCCTAGCGTCATGCGTCGCCGCCAGCCCATGATTCGAGTGTCATTTAGGCATAAAGGCACTTGTTGGTTTTCCTCTCGGCGAACTTGTTCTCCAGTCTAATTGGCTTTTATAATTGTAAATCGCGAAAAATTATTTCAATCTTTACAAAATGCACTGTTATTACGTCTATAAAATGTCTGACGAAAATTATAAATTGGTTCTTTTAATTATAAGTCGCGAAATTTTAATTACAAATCACGAAAAGTTATCTCAATCTTTACAAAATACACTGTTATTACGTTTACAAAATGTCTGACGAAAATCATAAATTTGGTCTTTTAATTATAATTATAAATCACGAAAAGTTATCTCAATCTTTACAAAATACACTGTTATTACGTTTATAAAATATCTGAAAAAAATTATAAACTGGTCTTTTAATTATAATTACAAATGACGAAATTTTAATTATGAATCACGAAAAGTTGTCCCGATCTTTACAAGATACACTGTTATCACGTCTGTCAAATGTCTGACGAAAATTATAAATTGGTCTTTCAATTATAAACAAATCATAAAATAAATCAATTTTTTTTCAATCACAAATTATAAATTTTGATCACTCTGGCAGTTCCAGCGTTATCGAGGAACCTGGGTCAATTCGAATTCACGCCGACATGCGTCTTTCGTGACAGCTCGGATTTTTCGATTTCTCGAGGAAACCGCTTGTCGCCGTCGCTTTTTAATCAAAAGAGATTCTCGCACGCCGGTTGCTAGCAAAAGCGCGTCGCTGCTGCAAAAAACGAAAGAGAAAGTAAATTGCCCCGATAGCTGGTGCTCCGAACAACTCGCCGGGCTGCCTTGTACTTGAAGAGCCGATCGACAGTCAAGGCAGACCGGGGATAATCTTCATCCACGTCTATCCTGTTCTCTTTCTTCCCCCCTTTTTTTTTTTCCTTTTCGCGTTTGCGTGCTAATTACGCGGCGACGAGCGTTTACAAACGAAAACAGAAATTGGGTCGTGGGAAAGCCGCGCTTCGATCGATCTCTCCCCCTCCCTCCTCTCCTCTCTCCGCGCTCTTCGCTCTTTTTTCACTCTACCCCTCGGCTTTGAACTGTGCGCGCTTTTTTACACGCAATTCGATGAATGTCTCGTTCGCGAAATGGCCGCGGGAATTGTTGCAATTGGCGAATGCACGCGAGAAAGAGAGAGAGACTGTCAATGTGACTTTTAGTTGAACTTTCTCCTTTTGACATTTCTTCCCCGGTTTTTTTCTCTCTCTCTCTCTCTCTCTTTTCCTTCCTTAAACTCTCTTCGTGCCCTCGCGAAGGGTGATCAGAGATTAACCCACGCGAAACGCAAACTGCCAACGAAACTTGGATAATGATGGTAGAAAAATTGATTGCAATTGGCTAGTAAGTGTTACCACCAATTGCACAGAAATCTGCAGTCCGTAAATGTGAAGAAAGTAACAATAAAAAGAAAATTTTTACAATAAAGTATCTTGCAATAAAGAGAAATATCTTACAATAAAAAAGACACGAAACAAATGAAGAAAACAATGTATATAATCTAAGTGGGGAAAAGCTAAATCAACAAAAAGCAATGTACAATTTAAGAAAACCAAATATCTTACAATAGAAAAAGAGCTAGATCAATAAAAAACAATATACAATCTAAATCGGAAGAACCAAATATTTTACAATAGAATAGAATCAACAAAACAATGTACAATCTAGATTTTAAAAAAAGACATCCAAGTATCTTACGTACATGACTATCTTATATTCCAAGTATCTTACAACAGAAACAACAAAACAATACAAAACCTAGAGATCTAAAGAGAACTAAGTATCTTACAACAGGAAAGAACTAGATCAACAGAACAATGTAAACACGATCTAAATTTTTAAAAAAGTATCTTACATAAGTATTCAAGTATCTTACAACAGAAACAACAAAATCTAGAGATCTAAAGAGAACTAAGTATCTTACAACAGGAAAGAACTAGATCAACAGAACAATGTAAACACAATCTAAATTTTAAAAAAAGTATCTTACATAAGTATCCAAGTATCTTATACTCCGAGTAACTTACAACAGAAACAACAAAACAGTACAAAATCTAGAGATCTAAAGAGAACTAAGTATCTTACAACAGGAAAGAACTAGATCAACAGAACAATGTAAACACAATCTAAATTTTTAAAAAAGTATCTTACATAAGTATCCAAGTATCTTATACTCCGAGTATCTTACAACAGAAACAAGAAACCAATACAAAATCTAAATCAAAAGAACTAAGTGAGAGAGAGTGACGCCCAAGTTTTTCAAATGCACATTCGTGGATACGTATAACGACAGTGAAATTCAACTTTATAGATAAAGAAACGTGACGAGGATCAGTCCGGCTCTTTTCAATCCTTTCAGACCTCCGTCAGTGTACAATTTCCGGGTTTGTGATCACGTCAACTGTAGAGAATAACTCTCTACACAGTTAATAAGATGATAGGGAGGTTGTATAATTACTTTTTTTCGGCTAAAGAATTTTGCTATTAGCAATCGAATCGCGGTTAGTAATGAACAACACGTTGTATTACTACGCGACGGTTTATTAAAATGCTCGGTGGTATCGTGTAATTTGGTATTCCTGCCGATGGACGCGGTTAACGAACACGTGTCGACTTTCTTTTGTAATTAGGCACTACGTTCATTTGTCACTGCCTGCAGTTTCACTTTAGTTTCAGATATACCAAGCGCGCTGGAAAGATTACTCGCAGAAAAGTCATTTCCGTTTCGCGCGTTGTCTTTTTTGTAACGTGAAGTATCACGGATTATCTAAGAATTGTTGAAATTTCAGTTTAGTAAAGTAGATTCCACAAAATTTCAAGTGGCAAGTGCGTCACAAGTTACCTAAGTAAATAAAGAAATTTTTCAAGCAAAATTTTTTAAAGATTAGCCAAGAATCGTTGAAATATCTTAACAGCAGGCAAATTTCAGTTTAGTAAACTAGATTCCACAAAATTTCAAATGCCAAGTGCGTCACAAGTTACCTAAGTAAATAAAGAAATTTTTCAAGCAAAATTTTTTAAAGATTAGCCAAGAATCGTTGAAATATTTTAACAGTAGGTAAATTTCAGTTTAGTAAAATTTCAAGTGCGTCAAGTTGTCTGGAAAATAAAGAAATTTTTCAAGCAAAATTTTTTAAAAATTAGCCAAGAATCGTTGAAATATCTTAACAGCAGGCAAATTTCAGTTTAGTAAACTAGATTCCACAAAATTTCAAGTGGCAAGTGCGTCACAAGTTACCTAAGTAAATAAAGAAATTTTTCAAGCACAATTTTTTAAAGATTAGCCAAGAATCGTTGAAATATTTTAACAGTAGGTAAATTTCAGTTTAGTAAAATTTCAAGTGCGTCAAGTTGTCTGGAAAATAAAGAAATTTTTCAAGCAAAATTTTTTAAAAATTAGCTAAGAATCGTTGAAATATTTTAACAGTAGGCAAATTTCAGTTTAGTAAACTAGGTTCAACAAAATTTCAAGTGGCAAGTGCGTCACAAGTTACCTAGTAAATAAAGAAATTTTTCAAGCAAAATTTTTTAAAGAGGAAAAAGTGTGGCCTTCGACTCGAAGATTCAGTTTAGACCCTCGACGACACGTTTCGTATTTCTTATGCCAAGCTACACGTTTGTCATGCCAAGCTGTACAACGACATGCCAAAAAACAGTTTGACGCTAATTGCACCTTTGGAAATTCGAATTCCAATGTCAAGTGTTCGGATTTCTATATTTTCTTACGTCTGCTTGCGACATCGTCTTCTTGCCGCATTCTTCTCATTATTCCTTCCAACTATACCCTTTCGATTGAAGTTTCATCATACCGAACATTTACATTTTTATTCACTAAAACTAAGATAGATATGTTTCATAAAGTTTGAAGAAAACTATGAAAGTATTCTTACTAATACACGAGTTGTACCGAGCTTTGTCGTAAATGAAAATAAACCATCAAATTATAAAATAAAAACTTAATAATAGTAATGACATTATAAATTTAATTATAAAATGAAATTTGAATTGAGAACTTCCATAAAGTTTGAAGAAAATTGTGAAAATATCCTTGTCGATACACGAGTTGAACATCTCCTTGAGCTTCTCCAGCTTTATCGCAAATAAAGACATGAACGAACCATCGAATTATAAAATAAATCAAACTCAATAATAACAATGACATTGTAAATTTCACTATAAAGTAAAACTTTAGTTGAGAAAACATTCACAAAGTTTGAAGGAAATATTCTTATCAACGCACGACTTGAACACATTCTTGAACTTTTGCAGCTCTGTCGCAAACGAAAGTATAAACAGGCTTTCAAATTATAAACCAAACTTAACGATAAATTGTAACATTATAAATTTCACTATAAAACGAGACTGAGAATTTTTAACATTTACACGTAAGTGAAGAACGTAATCGTCAAGAATAATCTCCCTCGTCGGAAAATTTGTAAGAAAAAAGATCGAACGTTTCGAGTATCAAAAAAAATCCAAGGCACTCGCAGCCGAGAGATTGTCACACGTACGAAAACGTAACGTAAACGTAACGATGACGCGGCGTGTGTCTAACGAAAACAGACAGAGTTACGGTTTTTCTTCTTTTTTTTCTTTTTCTTTTTCTTTTTTTTTACGTACGGTATGCGTCGATTCATCTTCGATCTTAATTTTCACCCGGGGCGAGCAGAGGCCGATCGAACGGAGACTGGGTGATGCGGATGTAAAGGGGAGAGGCTGTTCCGTGCCCTGGCCCCGGTGTGCCACGGCTCGTGGTTGCCCCAGAAACCGTAAATGCACTTCTCGTTATATGGGTCGGGAAACACGTTGATCCATATTCGGGACGGCAGCAGCCACCCCCGTGGTCGGGGAAACTGGGTCAGCGATCTCGTATGCGCGAGACCGTGTGTTGCTAGCCGGTTGCCACGCCGCGGCGATTCCTGTTCCCGGCTGGGCACACGCTTTTCCGGGTAGATTCAAACCACCCTTATCGAACCACTCGAGAGAGAGAGAAAGAGAGAGAGAGAGAGAGAGAGAGAGAGAGAGAGAGAGAGGGAGGCTCTCGTCCAACCGCCAGTCCGGCGCAACGATTTCGAGAAACGTCCCCTTCTTGTTTCTCCATTTCGAATTCAACCATTTGCGCCGGCAGCCGATTGCGGACCGTAACGAGTGACCGAACCGTATGTACAATAATTCGCCGCTTTCTTTTTAAACTCAGGGCTGGAGTAATAGGGAAACGTTTGAAAGAATGATGAGGATATTGCAAGATACTTGGAAACAGAGATTATCGTAATGAGCGGTATCCATTTTTGGAAGATGGTCCGTTAAGATGATCGAAGGCCGTATTTTTTGATCGTTTAAAGAAAACCAGTTTTATAGTGTTGTCAATCAAGACTATCTTTGTGTCCTATATGTAGTTTAACATTTCTTTGCAATCATTAATATTAATAAATATTAATATTATAACAGTTTATCATAGTAACACAGTATTGATACTAGTATTCTATTTATCATATTCATACATTTGTTATATTTCAAACAAACGGTTACTCCTATTCAAAACTATATATAAAAAAAAAAAAAAAAAGGAAAAGAAAAGAAAACAATAAAGTCAGAATTATTAAAGTACTAATAACGACGATTTAATTCTATTTAACTTAAAAATAATTTACTATCAAGAAGTCATTTTTCCCACTAAACGCTATTACAATTTTTCTTGCTTCAAAAGTTGAAAATTAAGATATGGGCGATCAACGTGTTAACCGTTTGCACTGGCAGCCGATTGCGGACCGTAACGAGTGACCACATCTTATAATTCGTCGCTTTCTTTTTAAACTGAAATAATAAATTTATCATTCGTCTTGCCTATTTTGTTTTACTTAAATATACTCAAAACTGAGGAAATATTTGCAATTTTTGGGACAAAAAATCCTCGACGTGACATTCACCAAGCTGGAGCTGTTGCAATAAATAGGATGGTTAACTCAAAGGATTAATTCCAAAATGTTGCTTGGATCACCGCCTTGCGTTTCTCAAAGATTCCCATGGTTCTCAACTTGGTACGCGCGATTCTTCGAGATATCATAAACCCTTTCTGAGCCAAAACTGAATTTGAACAATTTAAATATAAAAATTCGATGTGTTTCTCAAAAATTCGAATGATATTTCAAGTACAACTGATTCTTCGATCGAACGTCTCTTTGAAATATTATAGAAAATTGAAAATTACAAAATAATACAAAGATATAATAATATATAAATTATTATATATGTAAATATATATATAAATAATTATGAAATTGAAATATAAAGATTTGAGGCTCGTAATCCCTTACAGGATTAATTTTTTCTTTTCATTTGTGTGTTTTATTTATCGATTAAATTGATACAAGGTTTGGATTAGAGAGAAAGCTGTTCATTTTTTAACACGCTTCTTATCTTTCTTTCAACTTGTTGGTCACGTCAAATCTTAAGTTTAACCACCCAGTTCCATTTGGATTTTAAGTTTAAGTTTTGTTAGATAAACTGTAACGAGAGTGTAAGTATGTAAGCCTGGATCTTGCCGGTTGGTAACCAGTACCGTTACTCTCTTGGGATTAGTTCGTGACTTCACTATAATCCTGCCGGGAACAGTTACCGTTATCACAGAGAGCCTAACCTCCTAATAAGTTCAACATAGTGTCAGCCCCATTGTCAACCCCAACTTTTTCAAAGACTAACGGCGCGTTTGATTTATTCGACAAATAAATGACTGAATTTTGAGTGACGAAAGAAATGGTAACGTGTAAGCTCATCGATAAATGGCCAACAGATTAGTTGGCAATTATTAACTTAATCGCAATCGTACGAGTGCAACATTCTTTTCATTTTCATTGTGCACACATAAACTCAATCGGTGTCTTAGGCACAAGAAAAATACCTACGAGTAAACTATCAGATTCAACTTCAAGAGAGATGAAGCTTCGACTTCAAATTCAATTTAATTTTCGAATCCTTTCGACTACCTAAAGAAGAAAGAATTATACCAGCCCGATTAAAAACAGGACAAACGTGTGAATATCTAATCAACAGCATTGACTCTCCCTTCTGCAACAGATGCCAAAAATCTCTCACAGCTGGACACATTTTTATATGAATGCAGACAGAGGAGATTCCAAAATCATCTGAAGAGAACATTCCAATTCTTAATGGGCACAAATCTGTACTAAAAGAAACATGAATACCGTATATGTACCTAGTTGCTAATGACCTCGGTGCCGATGCGTCTTTAAACCTGCACAAAAAGAAAAAAAAAAAGAAAATGAGATTTTCAAGTTCAAAGTTCGAGGACACAAACAAAGGTTTGAAGTTACCGAAAAAAATCGAGATACAAAAACCCGCTGAAATATAAGAATATAAAAATGTATCGTGTATTTTGCAGGGCACGTGATGACCCATAGGAGCGCGCAATTTTAAAGAAACAAAAAAGAAAAAAGAGCTCCAACTGCACGGAATAAATTGTTTTCAATATAAAAAGAGGAAAGAAAAAAAGTTTATCTCGATTATTATAAAAATATTTCTTCGCGAATGAAAAAACAAGGATAATATCAGAATAAATTCTTTATTACAGTGTGGGGGCACAAGTAATCCCACCATGCGTGGGAAACACATTGTTAGGTGGGTTAAAAAATACCATGCATTAAAATCATATCAAGAAAAGAAAAAAGAAAAAAAAAAAAAAAAAAGAAAAATATGGGGCAATTTTGAAACTAACTAACCCCCAAAAGGGTTGAGTGTAAACGAGCACGTGTGCGACACACACGTACGTTCCCGGAAAGAATTCTCGCGTGCTCGAGGAATTTGATTCGACGGTGGTGGCCGACCGATCGATGGCGAACCGAGGGAAAGAAAGGCGCGGGCGTGGAGGATACTTTCGCACCCCATAAGTAACTCGCGTCGCGGCGAGTGCATCGATCCGGTGTGTTCCAGGCGATATCCGGGTTACGAAGTCGAAGTCGGCGGGGTCAGTTTCGCCGGATACAGGAACGCCGGTAACCGGCTGGCCTCTATCGAGCGACCTGATTCCGCGGCAGGACAACCCGGACAACCTGATTTCGACCACCGTCGACCCTATTCGCTGACCCAATTCCCCCGATCGCACCGGGGGCTGCTTGGAATCTACGACCGCGAAAACCGGGCCTCCGTGTCGGGGCGGCGCAAGGGTCGCGCGTTCACCGTGAATCCACCACCACCACCACCACCACCACCACCACCACCACCACCACCCCCTTCGTACCGCGCCCCACGTTTCGCTCCGGGGATTAGGGTTTTCACGTATTTTAACCTCGACGACGTCTTTGTCGCGACTCGTCCCCGAATTGTTCTGCAGGCGATAATAAAGTTATTGTTGTTTTTTTTTATTATTATTCAACCGTTTGCGCTGATTCGCGGACCATAACGAGTGACCGTGCCGTATGACGATGATTCGTCGCTTTCTTTTTCTTTTTCGAGCTCGTCGGTG
>NW_025110785.1:870307-903011 GCF_011392965.1 Frieseomelitta varia | reverse complement strand
TAATATTATTGTTCATCAATTAATTAATATTAACTAAATTAATAATTGGTAATGAAATAACTGACTTTTCAAAAAGAAACTAGCATTTCAACCACTTGTGCTGGCAACTGATTCGCGGACCATAACGAGTGACTGTGCCGTATGACGATGATTCGTCGCTTTCTTTTTCTTTTTCGAGCTTGTCGGTGTGACATCATTGGATAGAAATTGTCAAGAAATAATAAGCTTATCATTTACATCGTTTCTAAATATTTCTATTAATATTTAATTATTGTTACTTTTGTCGATATTATTATTAAACTTCTATTAATATTATTGCTCATCAATTAATTAATATTAACTAAATTAATAATTGGTAATAAAGTAACTGACTTTTCAAAAAGAAACTTGCAATTCAACCACTTGTGCTGGCAACTGATTCGCGGACCATAACGAGTGACCGTGCCGTATACAATAATTCGTCGCTTTCTTCTTCTTTCGAGCTCGTCGGTGTGACATCACTGGATAGAAATTATTGAGAAGTAATAAATTTCTTATTTGTTTTGCCCGAGTTATATTTAAATATACTTAAAACTGATTGTGAGAAAATATTGCAATCTTGGGACAAAAAATTCTCGACGTGCAGACAATGAAATAAAACTGTTTCGATTATTTAGGTTGAGGATATTTGTCTTTAACACTGGAACTACCAAAGTGGTCAAAATGACTAATTCATAACTTTTTTTTTAGATATATTACAGATGCAATAGGCGTATTTTGAACATATAGTTGAACATATAGGTGTACTTTTAGATTCTTTATAAAATTCTATTTCTATTTTTTTCATTGTAATATCTCTAATGAAAATTCCTTGAAAAATTGCTTGAATCCTTGGTAGTTCTAATGTTAACGTTGCCACGCAGCTTTCGTTTTCAGCCCTGTGATGATTTAATACGGCACAACTAAAAATGACAACGAAAAATTGATATAATTTTGTAAAAAGAAAAGACACACAGCATTCCGCTTAGTCTTGTTTTAAGTAGCAAGCTAGCAAGTATGTAAATTTATATATTCCCCGAACACAATGAAAAAAACGAAACATAAACAGATGGTCGGGAAATATTTCGTTGTTTCAGTGGAAAAAGCATCGACGCTCGATAGACTTGTCTTTTGATTAATGTTGTGTACACGGGACATTAATCAAACGTGTCATTTTGTCAAGGTACGCGCGTAACTCTTCTAACTCAATTTATCTCTGAATAATTAAGAGGTGAACGAAGCTTGTTTAGATAAAACGCGCACCTTTCTCCGAGCCAAGGAAACGAATAAATTAAATCAAACTTTTACGTCAATTCGCAGTCGGAACGAAAACGTATTAATCTCTATTAATCAAATTTTTGTCGGGTCTTCTATTATATTAAAAAATAAATAAATCCGTGTGTAATATTTCCGAAATCGATGTTCCGAGGATTAAGTCATTCAACCTTCGAGTAATAATATCGTGGATGAAAAAAATTTATAAAAATTTAATTTTATTTAAAACTCTGTATACTCTCTCGCAGAAATCATTGATGAAATTAAAAAGTCGAAAATTCGACAGCGTGAAAAACATTTATAAAAATTTTATTTCGTATTTTGCTCTCCGGCGGAGATTACTGATGAAATCTTTCTGATAAACATTCAAAAATTCAAAAATAGGCGACGTGACGTCACGAAGCCAAAATTTCCATGACGCTCAATATCTGTTGTTAATTTATGAAAATTTAACTTTATTTCATATTTTTTTGCTCTCTCTTACAGAGATTAATGATGAAACTAAAAATTCCAAAATTCAAAAATTCAAAAATAGGCAACGTGACGCTACGAAAACTTAAATTTTCATGGCGCTTAATATCTATTGTAAATTTATAAAAATTTAATTTTATTTCATATTTTTTGTTCTCTCTCGCAGGGATTATTGATGAAACTAAAAGTTCCAAAATTCAAAAATTCAAAAATAGGCAACGTGACGCTACGAAAACTTAAATTTTCATGACGCTCAATATCTATTGTTAATTTATAAAAAATTTAATTTTATTCCATATTTTTTGTTCTCTCTCGCACGGATTACTGATGAAACTAAAAATTCGAAAATTCCAAAATTCAGAAATAGGCAACGTAACGCTACGAAGCCTAAATTTTCATGACGCTCAATATCTATTGTTAATTTATAAAAATTTAATTTTATTTCATATTTTTTGTTCTCTCTCGCAGGGATTATTGATGAAACTAAAAATTCCAAAATTCCAAAATTCAAGAATAGACCAAAGTGACGCTACGAAGCCTAAATTTTCATGGCGCTCAATATCTATTGTAAATTTAACTTTATTTCATATTTTTCTCTCTCGCAGAGATTACCGACGAAGCTAAAAATTAAAAAAATAGACAGCGTGACGCCGCGCTACGTGATTCTAAATATTCGCGACTCCCGATATCCGATACGACAAGATAGTTCGGAGTTTGAGAAAGAAAAAGCGTCGAAGGGACGAGAAGAAGATTCCCCAAGAAGACGATGAATGCATAATCCAACGCCACCACCTGTCGATGTAACCTCAACCGAGGTCGTTTAATTAGTCGCTTTATTACCGGCGAAACGAGCCGAGGCGAGGGCCAGGCGTCCCTGAAGCGGGCGTTCGATCGAACGAAAGCTCCTTCTCCAAGTGCAAAGCGACGAGTCTCTCGACGAAAGAAAGTTTCCCAGCGAGGCAAGGTCTCCCCGGATGGATTTTCCACGAGGCGTGTCTCTCGCGCGGAAGAAACTTTCGACCGTGCTGCAGTTCCAGAAAGAAGTAGTAACGATCCTTCGATACGACAGTAATATTCCATGCACCGGTAAAAGTGTACGGAAGAGATAACAATCTTTCAGTGAGACACGCTACTTTAAAGTATTGAAAACTCTGTGTAGCAGATACGGTAAAAAAAAAACAGGAATAATTCTCATCGAATCCTTGATGGGCGTTGTTCGACAATGATTGAAAAGGAAATGACTTTGAGTCTGAGGACGGATGCGTTTCGTTTCGTTCTGAGAAACGTACACTTGCGCGGCTAATTATTTCGATGCCGCGACGAGTGTACTTGACGTACGAGCAACGCGTTCGCTGTGAACTTGAAGTAAATTGTAAGAAAATTGACGGAGTTTTCTGGCTGTTTCGATAATTATCATAAATGGTTCGTTATAAAATTGTATTTCATAGAAAAAAATCACTCTTTATCAATTTTTTTTATTTTATATATATATATATATTATATTTATAATTATAAGTTTTTATAAATATTGTAATATTATAAATATTAAATATTACAATGATTATATTCATAAATTTTATTATATTATATCTATAATTATAAATTATATTGTATTATATTATATCTATAATTACAAATTATATTGTATTACATTATATTTATAATTATAAATTATATAAATACAATATATATATATATATAAATAATACATATATTATAAATTATATATCTATATAATTTATAATATCTATATCAATATATCTACATAAAATAAAAAAATATATAAAATTGCAATTGGCAACGATCTTTCTTCTTGTCGCAAAGCGTTCCGAAACGTGTCAAAATCACGAACGCACGTTTCCGTTTCACCTAAAACAACGTCGCCTCGACAGCAGACGCAAATTTTCTTTGCTCGTTACTCGAAAGAAAAAGAGCCATCTTCTCGCGACGAGTGTACTCGACATAAACATCGAGAGGGTACATGCGAGAACGAAGTACAGTGGTTAAAATTCACCGCTGAGAAACAAAAAAAAAAAAGAAAAAAAGAAAAAAGGGAGAGGGGGTGAACGTTGAAACGTACGAAGAAATTCGTTTCGCTCGCAGACAGAGAAAGACGACAAGCTCAAGAAGTTGCGAAGTTAGCAGAGGTTATCCTGTAACGATGTTGCACACAGTCAGATCGATGTATCGGGGCACGTGCACTGTTCTCGTTTCATTGTGTCCCAGATTCGCCGGTGGCTGAAGAGTGACCCACCCCTTGACCAGTCTCGGCGCGAGAGGGCCAAGAGCGTCGTCACGGAACCCTCTTCGTCTCTTTTCCTTTCTTTTATCTTCCTGCAGTTCTTCTTCTTCTTCTTCTTCCTCCTTCTCCTCCTCCTCTTTTCCTCCCTCTTGTTCTTCTCCATCCCCCTTGGCTCCTTGCACCTCAACAAGTAGCTGGCGGTTGCCAAGTACTACAACAGGTACGAGAGGAGCCGTTCTATGCGCTGGCACGTGCGTCCGTGGCCGAGAGAATGGAGAACCACGCTCTTTCTCTCTTTCTCTCTCGTGAAGGAGAACAGATTCGAACCGAGTATCGAGACGTGCAATCGAAGGGTAAGGTAACAGGCGTTTCGAGAGTAAAGAGGGAAAGGGCGAGAATGGACGCGTGGGTTCGAACCTTTCAACGGAGCGGAGGATTCCTTTTGAAGCGACTTGGAATTAACCGGCAGACTCGAGGGCTTTAAATATCATCACAGAACAAGTTCTTTGGTCTTGATGGGCCGTACAGCAATGAGAAAGTAACGAATATCCACTTTCTTCAGATATTTATTCGGAAGCTTCAGAGCGAAGACAAACGATAGACGATACACACTATTGAAGGTATATTCTCCATTTGAGAGTGAGGTATACTCTCCATTTTTTTTTCCTCTCAGACAGTTGAGCGCTATGCTCTCGGACAGTAACTCTCGAGAGCAACTAGCAACAGTTCTACTCTCAAATGGAGAAGAAGTACCTTTAGTTTGGTTCGAGGAACACTCGAGGAACGATCTTCAGCGTGACTTTAGAGATGTCTGTTTCTCTTCGAAACGTTCCAGCTCGCCTACGAACGTTACATCGTATGTACAAACTGTCAAACTTCCCCCCCCCCCCCAGCAGTTCCCCAGTTTGCAATGTTTTGCATTCACCGAGCGCCGGGAACGGGTTCGTTTGTGCGAAAGCGAACGAAAGCTCGAGCCATGTTTAAATTCAAGTGGGCGCTCAGGCTCTCGGTCAGGACGCGAGACTTCGACTCGTCGAACTTGACTCGAATTCGCAAGCACATATTGGACTTGATCCCATCCCTACCGTGTACCTGACCCATTTATCCGACGCGACTCCGCACCGCTAGGTACGTACAGCTCTATCGATCGACCTAGATCCGGTGGCCCCAGCCTGGCACGACCTACTATTCGTTAGGCCACCTTAAACCACCCCTTCGTGTTCCTCCCTCCCTTTGGATGCCGCCTCTCTGTCTCGCTCACCTCTTCTCTCTGTGGGCCAGCGCGAACCCACCACCCGTTTCGCGATCCATCGTGTCAGCGCAGCTGTACGTACTCAACTTTAGACTCGCGAGCGAGCGAGAGAAAGAGAGAGAGAGAGAGAGAGAGAGAGAGAGAGCTTCTCGCTTGCGCAACCCCGGAGAGAGCCTTGGCGAGCGAAGCGAAGGTCGCCGGCGACGACCGTTTCGGCCGACGGTGGCGACGTAACGCGAATTCTTTCGAGTGCGGATTCCAAGGCGAGTTTCGAGGTGCACGTGCCGGTCGGATCGAGAACCAACACGGAGGATTTCTCATGCTCCGAAGACGAGGCAGTTGGAAACCGAACAAGGAAGAGTCTCTCGAGCTTGGAATTTGTTTTGTGTGCGACGCGTTGTTATCGTACCGGGGTGGAAAACTGAGATACCTGAAGGGTATTTGTGAGCAGGAGAAACGGTGGTCGTTTGAGAGATGAGGAATACCATCAAAGAGGAAATACTAAAACACACTAAACACAAAATCAAAAATCACAGGTTAACCCCCCTGGCAAAAGACTGTTATTATTCAGAAGACTGAAAAGGAAACATCCGCTAGACTTACTAACAAATGGAATACAGCCAAATATGTATAAAACGGAACTAATCCCATAAAAAAAACTAGTGATTGTTGATAACTGTATCGAAATCCACACGATCTCAAACAAGAATAATATTAAAAAAAATGAAAATAATTGTAACTGAACAATTAGACTCATACACACGGAACAAATAAAAAAAAAAAGGAAAAAAATTTGAGGGACGTTGCTTCACACGTGATACTGAAAAAAATTCATTAATTGTATGTTCATAATTCATTAATGAAACATTAAGAAAGTCTGCGTTTATAAAAGTTCACTTTTGTTCTATATCATTCAGACTTTCAGTGATCATACACAGGTTGTACGTTGCATCGATTTTCTGTGTTTGTTGAGGGATTTCCAAATTTTCAAGGTCATCTTTATTATCTTTTTTTTATCACACATCGAAAGAATATTAAATTTCAAGTGAAAAGATATTGAGGTCTAAACCTGACGGTTAAAGAGATATTTTATGGTAAATAACCTAATAGTTAAAGGGATCTAAATAATCTAAACCTAATAGTTAAAGGGATATATATTATATACACATAAAGCGCATCATATCATATTTTCGTGCATGACAGATGAAACAAATTTCTGCTTATCATGTCCATAAAAATTCGCAGTTCTGCTTGCAAATGCACTGTCAATGGTATCATCGAGATCGGTAGCCAACAGTCGTACAACTTGCGATCTAGCGTGAACTCGAACGAAGTTGAACGACTACTCTGAAAACGTTCGCGAACTAATTACGATCTACTTCGAGGAAATAATTACGAACTAATTAATATTTTATGGCTTCTCTAAAAACACTTTGAAGAACAGCATAATGTCCCATGAAACGTGACTCGGCGTCACAAAATGAGCTTCCCATTATTTCATCCAGTATATATGTACATATTTCATGTGTCATTTCAATCATTGTTAAACCTTATATTTTGTAATTTATTTTAATAATCGGTATATTTTGTATCATTCTTTTTTTTTATAAAATTTTCTCTCAAAACTTTTCATCATTTTGCCTTGTATTGTCCATGTATTCTAAATACAATAATACATTTTTGGCTCTAAAAAAAAAAAAAAAAAAAAAAAAAAAAAAAAAAAAAAAAAAAAAAAAAAAAAAAAACAGAGAAAGAGAAAAAACGAAAAACTCGTCGTCGGAGAAAAATTGCGAGCTGCGAGAATCGTATATCTAAATTGCCAAGAAGAGACAAAAATGACATCTGCCAGTTGCTCGTTGCTCTCTGTAGGTCAAGATCACGCCTGTTGGCATATTTTGTCGCTCGAGACCTTGGCTACTACTCTCTCGTGCTCTCTGCCTCTCGTCTTATATGTGTACCATGTGTGGTCCAAGTTACGTACGTTATATCTCGTCAGGACCGTGATTTTCGTACACTAGCCTCGTCCTGGCCAGCCTTCGATAAATTCCTTACGAAGCCAAACGTGGACACCGTGTTGTCCTAGGTCGCTCGAGTTTAGAAACTTGGACGACGACCTTACAGATCCTCCTTTTCTGCCGCGAATTCACATCGATTGATTTTTTTCTTTTTTTTTTTAATATCACGTTGCAATAAACAGTGTAACGAGTTAGATAAGAAATTACTTCATCGTTCTCTCGATGATGTTTCGTTCTAAAATATTTACAGAAATGATACAAACACGGTCAACAAGTACACAGATTATTAAAATGCAATTTTGTTTCACTTCGTTCGCCTCATCGATCCAGATTTCGGTTATGTAGGCAAATTTCTGTAATGAATATCATGGAGAGAAAGGGCGAGTTAAACAATTTCTTATTTAATATATTACTTATTTAATATATTTAATATTTATTAAACGAAAGAAATAAACTTTCTATTGCAACGTGATATTTCCAAAAGATTTAATGGCGGAAATTAATGGAAAATTAATAGCGTAGGGAGAGTTTGTGGTAGCCTGTGGCGACTCGTCTATCCCTTGCAGCTTGAAACGACCTTAATTCGTTCGGTGGTTGCACAATAGAAATAACATTCTAGACATAGCACATGGCGTATGGTCCCCAGAAGATACGACACAGATACAGGACGCTTCTTTCAGAACGAGACAAATCGAAACGATGAAAGTTAATTAAGAGGCTAGGCAATATCATTTAAGTCCCTCAAAAAGAGAAACAATTTTTCCCGAAAGACATTCGTTCGAAATTCTTCACGACGAACAACGAATATATACACTAGGATATAGCAAAAATATATACTGTGATATACACTAGGATATAGCAAGAATATGTACTGTGATATACACTAGGATATAGCAAGAATATGTACTGTGATATACACTATGATATAGCAAGAATATGTAGTGTGATATACACTAGAATATAGCAAGAATATGTACTGTAATATACACCATGATATAGCAAGAATATGTACTGTGATATACACTAGGATATAGCAAGAATATTTACTGTGATATACACTACGGTATAGCAAGAATAAGTACTGTCATATACACTAGGATATAGCAAGATTATTTACTGTAATATACACTAGGATATAGCAAGAATATGTACTGTGATATACACTAGGATATAGCAAGAATATTTACTGTGATATACACTAGGGTATAGCAAGAATAAGTACTGTCATATACACTAGGATATAGCAAGATTATTTACTGTAATATACACTAGGATATAGCAAGAATATGTACTGTGATATACACTAGGATATAGCAAGAATATTTACTGTGATATACACTATAATATAGCAAGAATATGTACTGTGATATACACTATAACAGAGCAAGAATATGTACTGTAATATACACTATAATATACTAAGAATATATACACTAGAATATAATATACTTTATTGAACGACGATTTTTTTTCGAGCAATAGCAACGAACTTCTCGAAAGTTATAATCTACAACATACGCGTTTACGTTGAGAGGTGATCGGGAAGAATTTCCTCTGGTCGCGTGGATCCGAATATTATTGGTGTTAACAGGCAATTCAGTGTGTCTACAGCGTGGAAGCTTTTCTTCTATGATATTTTTAGACCAGACCGAAACTCGGTAGCCGAAACTCGTTTATTTCGAATTAGCACGGTCTCCGTCTTTACGAGCATCACGGAACGGTTTTTAGTGGAGGCTCGATAATGAATTTCACAATAACGAAGGTGACATCGTAAAACTCTCGTTTCTCGAACGCTTCGTTCGGTTATGTGGACACACGCTTACTTCCATTTTTTCAATCCATTATAAATTTCGTTTCATTGTTAGCGTTAACAAATTTAGAATTCCATAAACACGAAACAACGTGTCTTTGAAGACTTAAACGATACTCTTGTAAATAAAATGTATAAATATATAAAATAAAAATGCAAAATATATACAAAATATAAAATGCATAAATATCTAAAATAAAAGCGTGAAATATATATAAAATATAATAATTATGCAAATAATAATTTACTTTGCATTGCCATCGCAATCTCTGCCATTTTGTTTGCCATTTCACTTTGACGTGTCCGATGGAAGTTTTAGTTACTCCGGCCGCGTTAATGGACTTAAAAAAGAATCGGGAGGGAGAGAGCCGAAGCAAAGCTCGAAAGTTAAATTATCTCTCTCGCAGCGCCACAGTTACTCTTTTCAAAAGACACGACAGGCGATCTTTACTTTTTCAAAAATAAAAACACATTGTAATAATACACTGCTCACAAAAATTAGAGGATATTTCAAAAAGAAGAAGCGTTAGACTCTTTTTTTTTTACTAACCTCTTGCGCTGCACGTCGAGAATTTTTTATCCCAAAATTGCAGTATATCCTCAATTTTAAATATATTTAAGTATAACTCAGGCAAATTCAAATTCATTACATCTCAATAATTTCCAATCCAGTGATATCATACCGACGAGTTCAAAAGAAGAAGGAAGCGAGGAATTATATTGCGTACGGTTTGGCCACTCGTTATGGTCCGCAGTCGGTGGTCAAACAAGAACCATCAGAAAAGCGAACAACGACAAGTTCAAAGCGAGTTGTTCTCGTTTAATAAAAAGAAAAAAAAAAATCAAACGCTTCGTATTCGTTTCGTAATGTGTTCCCAAATTTTTCTGAACAGCGTACAATCCCAAATACAAAAGCAAACACAAGGGGGGAGGTCGAATCGGTGAGAAAAATCCATCATGTGGGACACCCAAACGAAATCCTTAATCGCGCTGCACATCGAGAATTTTTTATCCCAAAGTTGCAGTATATCCTCAATTTTAAATATATTTAAGTATAACTCAGGCAAAACAAATAACAAATTCATTACATCTCAATAATTTCCAATCCAGTGATATCATACCGACGAGTTCAAAAGAAGAAGGAAGCGAGGAATTATATTGCGTACGGTTTGGCCACTCGTTATGGTCCGCCGTCGATGGTCGAACAAGAACCATCAGAAAAGCGAACAACGACAAGTTCAAAGCGAGTTGTTCTCGTTTAATAAAAGGAAAAAAAAAAAAATCAAACGCTTCGTATTCGTTTCGTAATGTGTCCCCAAATTTTTCTGAACAGCGTACAAATCCCAAATACAAAAGCAAACACAAGGTGGGAGGTGTAACAGCACCCGAGCTCGGTGAGTCGAATCGGTGGGAAAAATCCATCATGTAGGACCTAACCGAAACGAAATCCTTAATCGCGCCATGATATCAACAATCTAACAAACTTGGGGCAAACGCAAACGTGCCGATCCCGGGTACCATCCAGCGTTCGACTGCGAAGAAGTGGAAGACCGATCGAAATAGTGAGGGACAGGAGAGAGATCCAGCGCCGATTGAACTCGATTAACGCGCGTTCAAAGGGACAACGGGCCACGAACTCGAAGGGAAACTGGAAACGGGCTGCGTGTCATCCGGTTGGATCCTGGGGGATGGGAAGAGTTGCTAGGTGCCAGGTGGAAAGGGGGAGGTGGTGGGGGAGAGAGGGTGGAAGCTAGCACAGAGAGAACGTGGTAGTGCACCTGACCTATATAACGACGCGGGTATTGATCGACCTAATTCCGCAAAGCCGGCCAACCTCCTCGCCCGCAGAGATTGCCGCCCGAAATTACGTAAGCTAACCTACTGACTCACTGCGCCCGTTGCCGCGGCAGCGAAACTTTCGGTTGTCGCCGAAGTCTCTGTTGCCGCCTTTCGATTCTTCCGAAATCTCTGGGCCGCGTGTCTCACACCCTCACCCTCTTTGCTGTTTCTAGTGTCTTTTAAACTGTCGATCGCTCTGTCGATTTATTTGGAACATTTGAGAATCGTCGGGCAGTTATTTGTTTGCTTGTTTATATAAATATATGTACTTTTTCAAGTGGTCGCGTTGATGGTGGTAGTCGCGAGTGCAAGAGATATATACGCCACTTATCTCGGAGATCTTGGGGCAAGTACTATGTTTGTAGAATGAATAAATGTAATGCAGAAATTGTAGATTGAACGATATAAATGTGTAAATTGTTTACACTATACGTAATATTCTACACTAAATATAAAACATAGTTTGTGTAATAAAGACTCAAAATTAATATTTTGGTATATGAATATATTGGAATTAAATTGGACGATAAATATACAACTTTAGTATTTATAATATTTAATACAATAAAGACTCTGTTAATATATTAATATATATAATATATATTTGTTGTATTATAAAATAACACACGACAAGTATTAAATATTAAAAAGACTCTGTTAATATATATTATATATTATATTTATTGTATTATAAAATAACACGCGACAAGTATTAAATATTAAAAATAAGTGTCCCAAGACTTTTGAGCGACAGAGTGTGTGCACCAATAAAAATTCATAGTATAAATTGACCAATTCTAGAGAGGAATTGGCGTTTGGGTTTATTATCCTTAAATATTCTTGAATGTCGAAGTTACTTTTCAAGGAACAATCCATCGAATCGTCTCTTTAAAAAAAATATTCATCTCGAAAGGTGAAATTACTGAATAATACAACAGACTGTAGAATGTCTCAAGACATTCTTTAAAAGAAACAAATACTGCAGGTAATATGAAACATACACTTCAGCGAGATATGGATCAGACGTCAAGACATAAATGGCTGCCAACGTTTTCATTCGCTTTTATTGTCAGAAGCTATAAATTCTACCACGTGGGTGCAAGGAAAATAGATACGCCGCGTTCGATATAATTAGACGATCAGCTGCTCGAGCATCTATTGCTTCAGACATTCCGCCACTACTAGCCATCACTATTTATTACTATTTTTATTCATTATCTACGAGTGATTTTGTAAAACTTGGAAAATTGCCTCTTTTTGGGAAAATTGTGGGTAGAATTAGCCCTGTGAGAAATTTGTCACCTATAAAATTCATTTTCGGGGGATAGACGTTTTCAGAGGTCCCCGCAAATTACATCTGAAAAAATTGGAAAATTGTGGAAAATTCGCGCGTGCTCGCAAATTGCTCTCTGCGAGAAATTCGTGTTTTGTAGGATAGAAAATCTGGGATGACTTGTCGCCCGTTTTTCCTTATCCCGAGGACGTATTAGGTGTCGGAACTAGGTTAATTAATAATATTATCCGAAATATTGAAAAAAAGCAAACGAGAGAGTTCAGAACGTAGGATATGCATAGATTGTAGGCACGCGAGAAATGTGGAAGATATTCCACAGAATGAAGAGAATGGGACAGGGAGTGTGGGACGTGGCGTACAAAAATGGAATGTGAGATACACAGATATTAGATAAAGTGTATGAAATACGAGATGTGAAATGGAAATGTGTAGTAGCTGTGACTGAAGTAAAAAATTTCTCTTGGCGATTGTGTAATATTGGACAGGGGATATAAAGCGTTAGATAAAATATAATGAAACGTGGAAACGTGGGATGGAAATATGATACTAAAATATATCACAAATGGAACATTAATAAATATTTTACAAATGGAAATAGAATACCAAAATATTATTATTATTATTAAATATTATTAATATTGACAATAGTAAATGTGGAATGTATAATGGATAAGAAGTAAACGTCGGACAAAAATACGTGTTAGGTTAAAGAATAGGGATTAGTGATACGGAATATATGGAACACAGGATACTAGATAAGGATATCTGGAATATGGAGTGGAATTTTAATAATGGAAATTAGGGTAAGAGATAGAGAGCTGGTGATACTGGATGTAGGATAGCAAACACGAGATAGGAAGCCATAATCATTGAAAGAAATTAACAATTACGTACTGTGAATAGTACAAGATGATTAAAGACAAGATTTCTCGAAATATATATTGCGACTCTCTTGTCGTATACTTTAACGAATTCCCGTGCAAAGTTCAATTTTCTACCTCTCGCTAATACAACGAAATATTCTCTGTTTTTTAACATATCATCTGATTCGATTCTTTAAACGGCTGCAAGGTAACTCACCCTTAAATGTTAGCTCGTGAAACGAGTCTGAGCCACAGAATAGCGGCGCGGGCAAGAAAAAGAAGAAGAAGAAGAAGAAGAAGCGGCAAACTGTGTGGCGGGAAATCAGGAAACCATAAAACCCGGCCGCTTAAAACATTCATCGGGCGGGAGAGCGTGCTCTCTTCGGGAAACGCAGGCAACGTCCACAAGCGTCGAATAATTTAATCTCGTTTGCGCTGAGAAGCAAGACCGCGGACGAAACGCGGTCGTCGAACGAAAATCTACGCAAGCTGGGTCTACCTTTTGCGTGGCGTAAACTCTGCTCCAAGTTCCATGAATTAAAAACCGACGCAATCGATAGCTAGATGATTGTTGACGAAAGGATTGTTGCCTCATTGCGCGAGCAATAATTGCACACGAAGCTGATTTCATTCTATAAAAATTATTTATATATATTATTAAATTATTTATAAATTGTCTCTATAAAAGTTGTTTCAATTTCGCATTTCGATAAACCAACGTTCTACGTAATCTGCGTAGAATATTAACCCGTTTCACGGACCATAACGAGTGACCGAACCGCATACGATAACTCGTCGCGTTCTTTTTGAGCTCGTATCGGTATGACATCGCTGGATGGTAATTATTGAGAAGTAATAAATTTATTATTTGTTTTGCCAATGCTGTTTCACTTAAACGTACTTAAAACTGCGACGATATTGCAATTTTGTAACGAAAAAATATTCTCGACGTGCGTGGCACGTCATTCCAGCGCAAGAGGTTAACTCCACGTGCGCTGGCAGCTAATTGCGGACCATAACGAGTGACCGAACAGCATACGATAACTCGTCGCATTTTTTTTTGAGCTCGTATCGGTATGACATCGCTGGATGGTAATTATTGAGAAGTAATAAGTTTATTATTTGTTTTGCCAATGTTGTTTCACTTAAACGTACTTAAACCTGCGACGATATTGCAATTTTGTAACGAAAAAATATTCTCGACGTGCGTGGCACGTCATTCCAGCGCAAGAGGTTAACTCCAC
Source organism: Frieseomelitta varia (assembly GCF_011392965.1). Taxonomy (NCBI): domain Eukaryota; kingdom Metazoa; phylum Arthropoda; class Insecta; order Hymenoptera; family Apidae; genus Frieseomelitta; species Frieseomelitta varia. Next base: position 888,688 of record NW_025110785.1, on the reverse strand, counting down.
GTGCGGTGGCAACTAATTGCGGACCATAACGAGTGACCGAACCGTATAACAATAACTCGTCGCGTACTTTTTGAACTCGTATCGGTATGACATCGCTGGATGGTAATTATTGAGAAGTAATAAGTTTATTATTTGTTTTGCCAATGTTGTTTCACTTAAACGTACTTAAAACTGCGACGATATTGCAATTTTCTAACGAAAAAATATTCTCGACGTGCGTGGCACGTCATTCCAGCGCAAGAGGTTAACTCCACGTGCGGTGGCAACTAATTGCGGACCATAACGAGTGACCGAACCGTATAACAATAACTCGTCGCGTACTTTTTGAACTCGTATCGGTATGACATCGCTGGATGGTAATTATTGAGAAGTAATAAATTTATTATTTGTTTTGCCAATGTTGTTTCACTTATACGTACTTAAAACTGCGACGATATTGCAATTTTCTAACGAAAAAAATTCTCGACGTGCGTGGCACGTCATTCCAGCGCAAGAGGTTAACTCCACGTGCGCTGCCAACTAATTGCGGACCATAACGAGTGACCGAACCGTATAACAATAACTCGTCGCGTTCTTTTTGAACTCGTATCGGTATGACATCGCTGGATAGTAATTATTGAGAAGTAATAAATTTATTGTTTGTTTTGCCTGGGTTATGCTTAAATATATTTGAAATTGAGGAAATATTGCAACTTTGGGGCAAAAAAATTTTCGACGTCCGTGAAAAGAATAATCCAACGGAAGTACAGACTAGATCACAATTCAGAGCGCAAGAATGTTTGATATTCCTTGTGCCAACGATTACTCTACCCGCCAGGTGGAAAAATCCTCCTTTTGGGAGGGAATCGTTATGCGAGAGAAGCACAGCCGTTGCTCAATTTACGATCGTCGAAGATGCAGTTGCGATTGAGATTGCCACAGAGTTGCAGAATGCCTTCGCGTGCACGACTGCGTGTGAAAGGCCAAATAGGGCCGCGTCGTTCGTTCAACGAAACGAGGGTACGTTGAAAGAAGAAGTTTCGGATGAGTCAGAGCCGCGCGTTGTCGTAAAAAAATCGAAAATTTTATCGACGATAGGTGTATAAACCACGCTTTTGCATTCGTCTGTAATTAATTCTTCATCTGCTGTTTCCGGATTTTCGAAATAATTACGAAAAGAATATCGTTCGCATGGTTCACTCTGTGCAACACTGTTCTGTGTGTTTGACAGCCAGTGGACAGCAAATTCTGGAAATCTGGGGAATCCTGATGACAGCTCGACTCGTTCGCGAATTGGAGCTTCGATATCCCGCAGGTCGAAGAACGAGCATCAGCGGGAAACAAAAGGGGGAAAAAAGGAAGCAAGCTGGAAGGAGCTGAGCAGCCTCGAGAGGCCAGTCACCGGGTGATGAATTTCGCGCGAGATCCTTGGCCGCTGTGCAAGGTCTCGTTAAAGCCGGTAGCCGAAGGGGGCACACACAGCCGGCCGCTGCGCTTTCGTCATCGATACACAACACGCCGCCGCCGTTGATTCGAAAGGCACTCGATTTCTCCCCGGGGCAGAGAGAACGAAGAAGATAGAAGAGAGAAGAGAGAAGAGAGAAGAGAAAAGAGAGAAGGTTGGGTGTGTATGACCTCTCCTTTCACGTGGGGCAGGTCGTGCCATGGCCAGGTGCGAGAGTGCCTCGACCGAAAACACCGACGCAGGCCGTCTACCTGCGTGGCTTCGCCCTCAGCTACCGGACGTTGCACCTCCCCCCTCTCTCTCACGCTCTCTCTCTCACTCTCTCACGCTCTCTTTCTCTTCTGTGTGTATCCCTCCTCTGGTTTGAAGTCGTCCTTTGTGAAGAGGATCTTCGAGGCCTTGGTCGTGCACGACTTCGTCCGAAGGAGGCAGAGGGTAGAGGGGAGGAGAGAGAAAAAGAAAAGAGAAAAAAGAAAAGGGAAAAAGTCGACACCAACCGGGGTCATTGGCATCGTGAAACAGTCGTTCCACCCTTCTCTTCCAAGGGGAGACGATTACGGAGGTATAGAGAGAGGGGGGGGGGAGAGGAGACGGTTCGGACGAAAAATATGAGGGATCTTGAAGCGCAGGTGGATGGAAACGGCGTGGGTTTTCGGGGATTTCTCGACGAGAGGCTGGGCTTCGGATAGAGTTCCCTTGCTTCCTGCGTTCCTCCGGGGGTTCTCTCGAAATGGGTTCTTTTGGAAGATCCGACACTCGTTAAGAAGCAATTTACTCGACACCGTGTATATATCTTGGCGCTCCAATTAAACGGCCGAGTTTATTGAAATTTCTGAAGTTGTAAAATCTACGCCAAGAGATGACGTGTGAATGAGAAAGTGTAAAATGGATCTTTGAAATTCCGTTCTCTGATATTAACACCAAGAGAGAATTAAAGTGGACAAAAATTGGACCAAAAATTTAGAATTTTGGTCCAATTTTGGATATTTCGTACACGTGATGACCGTGTATCATTAATCTCTTGCGCTGGAATGACGTGCCACGCACGTCGAGAATATTTGGCCGAAAATTACAATATTTTCGCAGTTTTAAGTATATTGAAATATAACCCAGGCAAAACAAAATAATAAATTTATTACTTCTTAGTAATAATCTATCCAGAAATGAAGACGAATTACACAATTTTATTTTATTTTATATAGTTATATATAATTTCATTTTATTTTAGTTTATATAATTATATATAATTTCATTTTATTTTATTTTATATAATTATATACAATTTTATTTTATTTTATTTCATATAGTTATATACAATTTCATTTTATTTTATTTTATATAATTATGTATAATTTTATTTTATTTTATTTTATTTTATTTTATTTTATATAATTTTATATATAATTTCATTTTATTTTATTTTATTTTATATAATTATATATAATTTTATTTTATTTTATTTTATTTTATTTTATATAATTTTATATATAATTTCATTTTATTTTATTTTATATAATTTTATATATAATTTCATTTTATTTTATTTTATATAATTTTATATATAATTTCATTTTATTTTATTTTATATAATTTTATATATAATTCCATTTTATTTTAGTTTATATAATTTTATATATAATTCCATTTTATTTTATTTTATATAATTATAAATATTATTTTGAAGGATATTATATATATCCTTCAAAATTGATCACATTTCAAAGTTCAAAAACATAACTATTGAACTTTATCACACTTCGTGATGAATCGTTGAAAAAGAAACGTATTTTATCACGTACGGGAGCACAATGAGAAAACACGAGTCTCTTATCTTGAACCTTATCGTGTGTGTAAAAATCAACGTTATCAAAATTTACTTGATATATTTACATAAATATAGTTTACCAATCTTTGCCATCGTTAGGCCTATATTTCACTGGAGGGAAATCTACCCGAGTTAATACACCTCTACTGGAGAACAAATTCCTGCCACTTTAACAGGGCTTACGTCGTGAGGATCCAAGGGGCAAGGAAACAATTCGACGTTCATTATTCAAGCGTTTAAAAAGCGCTGCCAGGCAGATATATATCCCCCCAACGAAGTGCAGTCAAAGAGGTCCCGACGAAGAAGGTTATCCCACAGTGGTTGTGCCGCGCCATAAAAATGAAATTACGGTGGAACGCCGCGTTGTTCTTTCACAGTTCTCGGTCCTAAATCATAAAATTCACCGGTACTACCCCTCTTAACTATGTGTATATAGTTTTGGCTTCGGGTACAGGATGGAACATACCTGAAAAGGCATACGGTTTTATTTCCTCGCCTACTCCGAGCAGAATATTCCTATACTTCGCAAGAACATTACAGTTACAGTTTACGAGACAACTATTTTTGTTTGGAAACTTGTAAATTCATTTCCTGACAACTGTTAAAAATGATATGCTGCAGAATATTTCGAATGACAACGAAGATAATAAAAATTACTAGGTGTTGTTTTTTTTTTCTTTCAAATTTAATAAACTTTGACATCTAGTGTAATAATAATTTCACTTATTACAGTCTACGTACTAGTTAAATATTCTAGCTGAATATATTGACATTTGTGCTTATTGTTAAATTATATTCTAGACTGACACTGTATCGAAGTAAAAACTCTTGAGATAAAGTTTTAACATGGAATAAAATTTTGTACAGTATCGGAAAACAACATTACTTATGGGTGCCCCTGATACATTGTGTTTGCCAGAATCAAACAAATTCACGAAATTTTAAAATCCTTGGTTTATGATAATTCAATAATTTTTTTCATCGGATAAACATACAATAGTGTAACCTAAAGTTAACATAAATCCTGAAGATTATGAAACCAAAGTGAATTTAGATTCCTAATTCTCATTGAAGAAAATTAAAATCCTTGAAATCATGATTAAATGTTTAATTTCTTCGAATGTCTAAATTAATTACTTGATGAAATTCCTTTCTAAATAAATGCTTCCAGTATTCTTGAAATCATTGAATGCTCGAATTATAGAAATTATTCAACGTATGAATCTTTAAGATCATTTCACCCAATTTTTCAAAATTATCGAGCACCTATCGAAATGAAAAGTAAAATTTCCAACAATCTCAAATTATATTATTCAGCTTTAAGCTTGTTTCTTCTAATTTTTCAAAATTAGCTCCTATCACTGAAAATTTCCAATATCCTTGAAATCATTGAATGCACAGATTTGTGAAGGATTATATCCCACGTCACGAATTGTTAAGATTTCTCCTAACTATCGATGAAACCTTGGTCGAAACTTGTAAATTCCTGACAACTGTTAAAAATGACATACTACAAAATATTTCGAATGACAACGAAGATAATTGTACAAAAATTACTAGGCATTGTTTTTTTTTTTTCTTTCAAATTCAATAAAGCAAAATTCCCAATATTCTTCAAATTTAATAAAGCAAAATTCCCAATATTCTTAAAATCACCGAATGTCCAAAAACCACGATGACTACCGAATATCTAAATATCATTTCTCCCAGTTTCTCGAAATATTCTGAGACCATTTCATTCCCTGGACGAGTATACTCTCAAAGTCACGGAACGCTCGAATCATCGTCAATGTCGTCGAACACCAAAGTACTACTACTATATTTCTCGAAATTGTCAATTTATCAAAGTTCCCCGCATCGTTGTCGAACGGTCCCTAAATCTCGGATGGAACAAAGAATGGAGGGTGGGAGAAACGGAGGAGACGAACGTTCAAGCGACCAAATGCTAGACAAAATCCCCTGGATCCCTCGAGAAGGTCAAAGCTTTCCTTCTACCCCTTTCTCTCTCTCTTTCTCTTTTTCCTCGTCACTGGTAGAAATTCGCGCGTCTCCCTTGGCCTGGCCTGGCCTGGTGGTGGAATCGCGACAGGCTGGATCGGATTCCAGGACGGTTTCACGGGGGTGAGAGGCGAAAAAGCACTTGGACGACTGCGTGCGAGGGACAGGTGTCCGGCGAGGGTGCGTTCACGGTCTAACGATCGGCAACCAGACGCCTTTTAACGCTCCCTCCCGGTGCAACCCGTGGTGCGTGTACGTGTGTATGTGTGTGAGCGCAGCCTTTTTTCGAACTAGACGGAGAAATACCTTCGATTTTTAGGCGGAACACGCACCACACACACAAACACATACACTTGCACGAACCGACAGTTCGGATATGGACGTGCACGCTGGCCGTGTATACAGGGTGAGGCGCGCAAAGCGCAACGATTGAATATTCTGCGAATATTTATAACTCGCTGGAAAGCGAGTACGAAAGTAAAGTTAAGTTTTGAGGGATACGGGGATTAAGCTTCGTTTCTGAGGATAGTTTGTATCTTTGATTAAGAAAACAATGTCATTGAAGAACGACAGCAGTGGAAGTTAAGCTCTACTTTAATTAGGTATATTCCAGATTTTTATATTGTAGGAAGAGATTTTTGTTTACATTATTATTATTATATTATGATTATATTGTTATTATTATTATATTATTATTATATTATTATTATATTATGATTATATTATTATTATTATATTATGATTATATTATTATTATTATATTATGATTATATTGTTATTATTTATGTGAAGATATAAAGAATATATATTTATTATTTATATAAAGATTTTCGTTGATGCTTGGAATGTTTGAGATTTTTGTTTACATTATTATTATTATATTATGATTATATTATTATTATTATATTATGATTATATTATTATATTATTATATTATTATATTATGATTATATTATTATTATTATATTATTATTATATTGTCATTATTTATGTGAAGATATAAAGAATATATATTTATTATTTATATAAAGATTTTCGTTGATGCTTGGAATGTTTGCGTTGCAACGTTTCCGTGTTAGAATCTATCATTTATCTGAAGATACAAAGACAATATACATTTATTATTTGTAAGAAGATTTTTCGTTAATACTTCTGTTTTATGAAACACGTCTGTATTTGCAACATTTTTGTGTTAGAATCTATTATTCATATGAAGATACAATATGAAGATCTATTGGATACAAATATTAGATTATACTATATTTATACTATTATTTATATGAAAATACTAGATATACTATACACTACTATACAATATATACTATATACTGCAAATACCAGATATACTATATTTATACTATTATTTATATGAAGATTTTTGTTAATACTTTTGTTTTATAGAATGCCTGTATTGCAATACCTTTATGTTAAAATATTTCTACACTACATTGCGATAATTCGAAACGGTAGTATTATTAATTCCAAATTACAATATTTCTACACCATTTTAAACTCCACGATGTATCTACGATATTTTCACGTATATATGTACACACATCGATAGAATTCAGGAAATTTTGAAGAATATCTCTCGTTTCAAGAACAAATTGCTGCAGCTGCCAGTAAGGATGAATTTTGGTTAATTTAAAAGGAAGCTCATCAGCTCGTTATCGACTCGCCGAGAGATATCTAATGGTTGCATCTTCGCGCGACTCACCCTGTATATTCGCACGTGTATGGGTGTGGCGCGCGGCTACGTGTGCGTGTGTGCACGCAGGCTCACACGTGTCCACGCTAAATCTAGCGTGGAAAGGACCGAAAACGAGCGTTCGAGAAATTTTTTTTCCAAAGGGAGGCTGGAATCGCGTTCGTTTAAGGCAGTATACATCGTTTTTACGGTCTTTTCGCGCCCTTACGACTTTGCCTTGGCTTCCGATTTATAAAACCGAGTCTCCCTCAACGCGCATTAACGTTCGTTGGTCAGTTTCTAGAAATACAAGTAACGTTCATAGAAAGAAATGGTAATTGACGGGATTAAAATATTTTTGAAAGCCGGTGGAATCAGTGGAGAGTTTGCATCTTGGCATCAACGAGCTTTCCTCGTGTGTTCCTCCTCTTTGTAAACGAGGGTCAACAAAAGTTAATCGATAATTAGTTAATATTATAAATGATATATTATTTATAATAAATTTTTAGCATTTATTTATAATAAATTTATTATATTTGTAATAAATTTTTAGAATTTATTTATAATAAATTTATTTAAATTAAATTTATAATAAATTTATTAAAATTAAATTTATTATATTTATAATAAATTTACTTAAATTAAATTTATTATAAATTTATAATAAATTTATTAAAATTAAATTTATTATATTTATAATAAATTTATTTAAATTAAATTTATTGTATTTATAATAAATTTATTTGAATTAAACTTATTATACTTATAATAAATATAATAAATTTTAGATTTAGGATTATTCGTTGAGTCAGGCAACAAATCTTCATCATTAATTAATTAAAATTGAAATTAAAATATTTTAGACAGCCCCTGAGACCGACTGAGAATTCATTCGCGTTAGATTGAAACGAATTTGAATTTCAGGCAGGGCATTAAAGTCGAATTAGGATCGATGGATTGCTAGAATTGAATGGAATACTCACGGTTTGACGAATCACGGTCCAACGGGAGTGGGGTTGTCGGATTTTTGGGGCAATGGCAATTGCATGCAGGATTTTTGGAATTCTCAAGGACGATGGAAAACCTAGGGACCGTTGGTCTCGAATTAGTCACTACCGGTGAAAGTAATTTCATTCATAGAAATAATTAATTCTCTACACCTTTAGAGATATTTAAAGTAAGATCTTGATGTTTTTGACGTCTCGAACACTCGCAAGTTAATTTAACCCCTTGCGCTGGAATGACGTGCCACGCACGTCGACAACTTTTTGCCCCCAAAATTGCAAGTATTTTCTCAAGTATAAGAAGTATAGTTCAAAGAAGTATATTTCAAGTATAACCCAAGTATAATAAGCAAAACAAATAATAAATTTACCTCTCAATAATTTCTCTCTAAAAGAAAGCGACGAATTATTATATACGGGTGTGGTCACTCGTTACGGTCCGCAGTCAGTTGCCAGCGCAAGTGGTTAAAAGCGAGGGGGTGGAAAAAGAAAAACCCGCCGCAAAGTGAGATTAGACGTTTTGCAAAATTAGCAGAAATTAGAGACTTACCCGATCACGTGTGGCACGTCGATGGAGTGGGAAGAGGCCCGTTTACGATCACCAGCCATATCGGCGAGCCTAGCAAAATCTGTATCCTGATCAGCCAGCCGGGCGCTCTTACGTGACTCGAGCAACCTGACCTCGTCTATACGTTTGGTCAGCCTCATCGTCTGCAACAGGATCGATGTATCCTCCATAAGATGGAATGTCATACCCAAAATTTACACGCGTTATCAGGTTACTTTTCTGACATCTCGTGAAACGTAAAACACGCGGATAGGGTTTGATAGGGATTTCAAGCGCTAACGCTTTCAACGATTTCCATGGATTCGTTAGATATTCAATGTTACATCGTAAAATAATATTCTTACGGTCATGGAATATCATGTGTTATATTATTAATATAAAAATTCTAGTCGCGCCGTGACATTGTCGTAGTTTACAACGATACACTCGTGCATCGATGCGTTAATCGGCTCTCTCTCTCGATATAAACAATGATTAAAGAGAAATATGGATACTAATTTTAAGACGTAATCTTAAAAGTATCGTAAATAAAAAAAACCGAAGAAAGAATTGAAGAGACCGGGCGGCAAAAATTTTCGAAAACTTACCGATCTCGTTACGTATATACAGATCGGAGAAGTAACAAATCGAAGCAAGTTATGCAAACGACGTAACCCGTATATTGCCTTTCTAATCGCGGTAAAACAAATGGTGGCCGGATATCATTTGAATAATTGCCAGGCTCGCGATTTCCATTCGAATTAAAAATTCAGGCGCGTAGCCCAGGCGATAAATGAGAGAAAACGGCGTTATTGCAAATGGCATATTAGGCCGTCTATTAAGTGAAAAGCCGAGACGATGAGAAATGATCTGGCTGAGGCGTGATTCACTACGGGGGAACGTGGCGTACAATTACAGTTCGCCAAGTCATTCGAATCAAGCGATTCGTGAATCTTTCTTCTTTTTTAATTTAAACGTGAAGAAATTTCTAAAATTCAACACTCGCCATTTTCGAAGACACGGGAATATTAAAAGCTCGCTGTTCAAGAAAATTCAAGAAATATCGAAACTCGCTATAAAATTGTAAACACGCTTGTAAAATTCAAGAAATATTAAAACTCACTATTCAAGAAAATTCAAGAAACATTAAAACTCGCTATAAAATTATAGTCTAGCTTGTAAAATTCAAGAAATATTAAAACTCACTGTTCAAGAAAATTCAAGAACTATTAAAACTCACTATAAAATTATAATTTAGCTTGTAAAATTCAAGAAATATTAAAACTCACTATAAAATTGTAAACACGCTTGTAAAATTCAAGAAATATTAAAACTCACTGTTCAAGAAAATTCAAGAAACATTAAAACTCGCTATAAAATTATAATCTAGCTTGTAAAATTCAAGAAATATTAAAACTCACTGTTCAAGAAAATTCAAGAAATATTAAAACTCATTATAAAATTGTAAACTCGCTTGTAACATTCAAGAAATATTAAAACTCACTATTCAAGAAAATTCAAGAAATATTAAAACTCACTATAAAATTATAATTTAGCTTGTAAAATTCAAGAAATATTAAAACTCACTACAAAATTGTAAACTCGCTTGTAAAATTCAAGAAATATTAAAACTCACTGTTTCAAGAAAATTAACTTGGCAAACGTAACTTCGTTATATTTCGTTTGTCCGTGCAATTTTATATTATTATGAACATAATTTAAAACAAAAAAAGATTATTTGTAATTCTATCACTGATAATGAATGTAATATTAATGATGAGTGCCCCACTTATTATTTACTCATTTTTACTAATGATTTTCTGATCTAGGTACGTTTTCAGATTAAATTAGAATATCCCACACGTTTCCTTCGCACGTCTCTCAAATTTCTACGATCATAAATTCCCTACATTAAAATTTATTCAAAAAAGAATTCGCAGTCAAGTCGAGTAACGTGTCATTTTGAGAAAAAATTCAAGATAGAATTCATGGGAATTAATCGCCATTCGACGTTTGATGGCTAACTGGAGCGTAGAAACCGAGCGGATTCTAATCGACACGTTAAACGCTTGGCAGAGCTAATTAATTACTATTAAACGTGATATTAGTACGCAAACGGATGCGTGGACACACGAGTTACCCTGCTCACAGGCCGGTGAACGAGATCGTTGGAGTGATCAGCGCCTTTTTCCTCGAGGAGGAAACGTATCGGTTGGAAAATACCGGTACTGTTAGATACGCGATGGATACTCGTTTAACGAGCCCACTCCGCCCCCTTTCCATTCGCTTTGGAATGTTTTCCGTTTCCTCGCCAAATGGAAATCCTAAGGCGAGGAAATTTCCCTGAATGCACTCTCGTGGATGATATTAACGATATTAATGGATTCATAAGTTGCAAAAGTTCCTCCTAGGGAATAGTTCACAACATGTTTAGAAATTTATAAATTAAATAAGTTGAAAAACAATAATTTAACAAGTGGATGATATTAACAATATTGTTGGATTCATAAGTAGCAAAAGTTTCTCCTAAAAAATAATTCGTAACATATTTAGAAATTTATAAATTAAATAAGTTGAAAAACAATAATTTAACAAATGAATGATATTAACGATATTAATGGATTCATAAGTAGCAAAAGTTTCTCCTAGGGAATAGTTCGTAACATAGTTAAAAATTTATAAATTAAATAAGTTGAAAAACAATAATTTAACAAGTGGATGATATTAACAATATTGTTGGATTCATAAGTTGCAAAAGTTTTTCTTAGGGAATAGTTCACAAAATATTTAGAAATTTAGAAATTAAATAAGTTGAAAAACAATAATTTAAATGAATGATATTAACGATATTAATGGATTCATAAGTTGCAAAAGTTCGTCCTAGGGAATAGTTCACAACATGTTTAGAAATTTATAAATAAGTTAAATTAAATAAGTTAAGAAACAATAATTTAACAAATGAATGATATTAACGATATCAATGGATTCATAAGTAGCAAAAGTTTCTCCTAAAAAATAGTTCGTAACATATTTAGAAATTAAATAAGTTGAAAAACAATAATTTAACAAATGAATGATATTAACGATATTAATGGATTCATAAGTAGCAAAAGTTTCTCCTAGGGAATAGTTCGTAACATATTTAAAAATTTATAAATTAAATAAGTTGAAAAACAATAATTTAACAAGTGGACGATATTGATGGATTCATAAGTTGCAAAATTTTCTCCTAAAGAATAGTTCGTAACATATTTAAAAATTTAAAAATTAAACAAGTTGAAAAATAATTTAACAATGGATTCATAAGTTGCAAAAGTTTCTCGTAGGGAATAGTTGGTAACATATTTAAAAATTTATAAATTAAACAAGTTGAAAAATAATTTAACAATGGATTCATAGGTTACAAAAGTTTCTCGTACAACACATTCCGAAGTTTATAAATTAAACAGGCTGAAAAACGATGAAAAATTGTCACAACTTCCTAAAAGGAAAAAAATCATGTAACAATCCAACTTTGGTCTCGTTCTACAGCGTAAATCCTCTACTTTCACAATTCTCTGTTCGTTTCTACATCGCGCAGCTGGCGGGAAAGTGAGGATACTTTTATTTTTTTTTGGAAACTCTGAAAGCATCGAGTGAAACTTTTTTCATTGCTAGACCCGTGTCACGGTCTTGAAGATTGAAATTTTCTCTTTGCAACGAGCCCTTGAAACTCGCTGTACAATTCTCTTTCTTTCTTCCTTTCAACCATTTTATCGAATTTTAAACGTATCACAATTAGACAAGATGCTAGGATTGCTTCGACTTTTCGATCCTAACATTCAAAGTTTAATGAAATTACGGAAAGGGAGAAGAATCGTACAAGTTTTAGGGGATCTAAAGAAGAGATTTTAATCGTGGTGATCTAGCCACGAAAAGAGATTTTCAATATTTCTAGAGACGTTTGAATTCTTCGTCCAACTGTTCAAGGCTAAACAGAACGAACTTCGAACGAATGATCATGCAAAAAGTATTGAAAGACTGTAGCAAAAACAAGAAAACGCAAGACTTCGGTCCTCAAAAGATTGATGGTGGACTCTAGTCACGGAAAAACATCTTTCAAGATGCAACAGAATTTTTTTGCCGGTTGAAACGAGACCAATAAATAAGTAATATAATTTTTTCCTTTCTTTTTTCCCCCAAATTGTAACAGTGAGTCGTGTAAGATATCGGCAAATTTTCATCCTTTCGCAATCAGGGTAATCAAAATCGTTACGTGCGTTTGAAATTCAAAAGGAGCAGATCGTCGCCGTGTCGATCGGTAGCGAGACGATCCTGGTGTATCCGCGCGTTCCGCGGAATTATGAGCGCGTGTACAGTTCCACGTACGAGCGGATAAATTCGAGATACATGAATTGGTTGGCGAACGCTTTTTCCGCGGCGTATGCACTTGTGCGAGTCGCCGGGGCCCCAGAGGCACGATAATGCGAATATAATGACGACGTTGCCACGGGTAAACAGTCCGCTGGCTCGGTTCCGATCGTTTTCCATCGTGCGCTCCGCTCTCGCGTATACGCGCGCCGAGTTCAACGTTTCCGGATGCGCGGAGGCCCTCCTTTCTTTCATTCTTTCTTTCTTTTGCGCGACAGATGGAGCCAGGCCATTTTGCCGCCGCTCCGATTTTTTTAATAATCATTTGATAACAATAATATATATATATAAATAATTTAATAATATATATATATATATAAATGAATAATTTAGTAAATATGTAATGTCTTTTTTCCTCCGATTTTTTTTCTTTAATTTTCTTTCTATCACTATTATTATCATTATAATAATAATAATAATAATAATTATTATTATTATTATTATTGTGTAGCAACTGTAGCAGGGTTGGGCCACTCGACGATTAGCCAAGCCATTTTCCCGCCGCGTTGGTACTCTAATTTTTTAATAATTTAATAATAATAATATATATAAACAATATAAATAATATATATAAACAATTTAATAAATATATATATAAATAATTTAATAATAATGATATATATATATATAAAATATCTTCTTCTCTCCGATTTTTTTTCTATCACTATTATTATTATTATTGTGTAGCAACTTTAGTAAGCCATTCAACGATTAGCCAAGCCATTTTCCCGCTGCGCTGGTACTCTGATTTTTTAACAATAATTTAATAATAATAATATATATAAACAATTTAATAAATATATATATAAATAATTTAATAATAATGATATATATATATACATATAAAATATCTTCTTCTCTCCGATTTTTTTTCTTTAATTTTCTTTCTATCACTATTATTATTATTATTATTATTATTATTGTGCAGCAACTGTAGCAGGTTTGGACCATGCGAAGATTATCTCGAAGAAAGTTTTTATTTTACATCTTTGTAATTAAATAATTTATATACGTGTGTGCATTTTGTATATTATACACGTCTTTTTTTCTATTATTATTATTATTATTATTATTATTATTATGTAGCGATTATTTCGAAGAGAGCTTTTATTCTGCATTTTAATAATTTAATAGTTTATATACGTGTGTACATTTTATACTGTTGTACGTTACACGCACCTTTTCCTTTTATTGTTATTATTATGTAGTATTAAAGATTGGATTGCCATTCGATTATTTCGCGGAAAGTTTTTTTTTTTTTTTTTTGCGTAGTAATTAAATAATTTATACGTTTGTACATTTTATACTGTACATGATGCACATCTCTTAGTGATGATTTTCTTTTCATTGTTATTATTATTTTTATTATTATTCTGTGCCACTCGATTATTTCGATTTAATAATCAAACAATTTATACACATGTGTACATTTGTACATTGCATATCACAGCGTACGTCTTTTGATTCGGGATGTTGAATGCTATGGGCGATTTTTAATGCGACATGGATTTTGTTAATTTAACGTCTCTATTCAGACAAATGCTTCGCAAATACAGGAAATACTACAACAATTGCTCGAGATAGTGAAAGAAGCTTCACGAAAAGAAACTACTTCAAGTTCAAACTACTTCAAGTTCAAATACACGTGTGGAACTCTAAGAACTCAATCAACGAAACACGCGCGCTCGTACATATTTCTGACTCGTGCGTTTCGTTTCGTATCGAAGATCGTGCGCTTTAAAAATTCGACACAGCGACGATAGGTGCATTAACCGGTTAACTCGACGCTAAGTGTCGCGCACACGTGCACACAAACGCAGGAAATTAATATCCGTGCTCGATGTTGGCCGGCCTGGTCGTAATTTACGTATTTGCTTCTTTGAAATTCATCGACGATACGATTATTATCCGACGCCCGTTCGAATGGAAATCGTCTCTGTCCGAGCGCAACCGACAATCAACTCGCGGATTGTCAATTACTTCTTCTCTTCTTTCTTTCTGTCGCTCTCCGCGGAGAATCGACGTAAACAGAAAAATTCGCCGATTGATTCCCATCGGGCGGAATGAAGATCGAAGAATTGAGATAATTATACAGGATGTCCAAGTAATCACGGGTTAGAGGAGCAATCGGGCACTAGGCATTGAAAGAAAATGTCGAACAAGGACAAGAGACACGGCGTATCAATCAAAACGAAGCTTGGTTATCGTGAATTACCAACGATAATAACGTTCATGAATTTTTCATGCGAGAACTGTTTTGTATGTACTGACGATATATATATATATATTTTTTTTTCCTTTGCAATTTCCTTTTTTCGACGGGTATTAAAATTTCTTGGTTTTCCATTGAAATGATTTTGTTTTTTAGAGGATGGGATATACGTTGGTTTATAGTTTTAGTGTTCCTAAATTAGTATTTAATTAGTTTATAGTTTTAGTGTTTAATTAGTTTGTATAGTATATATATATATATATATATATATATATATATATATATATATTTAATTAGTTTATATAGTCTTAGTGTTTAATTAGTTTTAGTATTTAATTAGTTTATAGTATTTATATAGTTTATATAGTTTTAGTGTTTAATTAGTTTGTATAGTACATATATTTAATTAGTTTATATAATCTTAGTGTTTAATTAGTTTTAGTATCTAATTAGTTTATAGTTTTAGTGTTCTTAAATTAATTAGTATTTAATTAATGTCGGAAGTAGAATACTAGTAATATTAATATTACTAATACTATTATTATTAAATATCATTGTGTTATATTATTATTATTATTAATAATATTATACAACTAAAATTATTAACCACATATTCACTCCCCTAATCTAGATCCACAATGTGTAACTAAAAGTAAAGCATCTAAATTAAGATTCGACGTTGAACACTTTAATAATCAACAAATATTTTTCTCTGAAAATCTTCACACGAATTATTCAGGAAGTCGAACTATATTCTCGAGATGAAGCAAAACGCTTAAAAGGGGTTGATCGAATTTGTTTCTCAACTTATCAGGCAGCCAGACAGATTTTTTTTTTTTAGAGGATGGAATATAGAGGTTAGTTTATAGTTTTAATGTTCTTAAATTGTCGTGATTAAGTTAGTATTTAATTAATGTAGAATACTAGTAAAATTACTATTATTATAAAATATTATTATTAATTATTAATAATATTATATAAAATTATTAACTACATATTCACTCCCCTAATCTAGATCCACAATGTGTAACTAAAAGTAAAGCATCCAAATTAAGATTCGACGTTGAACACTTTGATAATCAACAAATATTTTTCTCTGAAAATCTTCACACGAATTATTCAGGAAATCGAACGATATTCTCGAGATGAAGCAAAACGCTTAAAAGGGGTTGAATTTATTCCTCAACTTACCAGCCAGCCAGATAGAGAAACAATGGCCGACTAGAGAGAATTTTATCTGAATTTTCCTATAGATGAGGGGATCGAACTATTCCGAGAGTCCGAAACGGGCCGATCCACCTCTGAACAACACCTCTCTCGTATAATATTAATTCGGCCGGTGACCGACCGAACCGGGACGAGATAGGAATCACGCGCGGCTGAATTCGGCGTGTAAATACAAGCGTGTCCACTCGAAATTGCCTTCGTCGCGTCCGCTCACGCACGCCGAAGTCAATTTCTCTCACAATCTCTCGGAAACGCGACGCGGAAAGATCACCAATCCGCCAATGGGCAAAGAAATCAATTTGAAGCGAGCCAAAGGGCGAGAAGCAGGAAGAAAAGTTTGTTGAACTCGTCGAAACATTTGCCGAAACGGGATCTTTGGTGTTTCAAATACATATTCATACATACGTGCATGCACTCTCAGCTGTTAAAATATGTACGCAGACGCAGCTGCCTTTTTTCGAAGTTTGTCTACGCGTGCTAACTTAGCACTGCTAAGCCGAAAACTGCTCGACTTTTTTTTTTTTTTTTTCTTTTTTTTATCCTTTATCGACCAGATGCTGTTCATTAACCGTATGGGCCTTCTCGTGAATGGAACCCCTTTTTTTTCATGCACGCATGGTGAGAATCGGCATGGAGGGACACGTTAGGTGTCCCACCGTTCCGGAGGGAAGAGAGGGTGGCGTTTTGTGCGTTGCGAGCAAGGGTCGCGACGATTTTTTTGGAGAATTGCGAATTGGCTGCTTTGCGTGTGTATGCACTTGGTATTATTATTAAATATTTTGAAAAATATCATTGAAAATTAAAAATTAAAAGAATATTAAAAATTGAAAAAATATTATTGTTATAAAACTAAGTTTCTGTAATATTCGACAAAAAATATCGTAATATTACAAATAAAAAGACTGATAATAAACAAACTCTCGCTGCTCCAGCCATGTAAAGAATATTTATACACGCAATGATCATTATATTAGACGATTTTTCAGTTACTTCGATCTTTCATCAACTACTGTGCATACTTGAGTGTACAACGTAGATATTTCTAACTTCCAATTACTTCAATCTCTTACAAAATATGCAGAATTCTACTAGTAATTTTCAATTACTTCAATCTCTCGTACGTATGTAGAATTCTATTTTTAATTTTCAATTACTTCAGTCCTTCGTAAAATATTATACGTGTATGTAGAATTCTATTACTAATTCTCAGTTACTTCAATCTTTCGTAAAATATGTATTTTAGATACGTAATACAGAGTTTAATCTATTTTTGATTTTCAATCTCTTCGTAAGATACAAATCTATTTTTAATCTTTTTGTTACTTCAATCTCCGATCAAATTATACGTTTAAGTGTACAAAATGAGATACTATTAGATATTAGAAATTTATAAAATCTAATTTCTACTGTAAAAAAAGAAAGAAAAAACTACGAACCCATAAAAGATACGAAAATAGAATTATTACACATTTCTTGACAGTCGCCAAACGCTGAGAATTACACAGCAGCGACGCAATGTTTGACATTACCAGAAATCAAATCATCCATCCGCTTCCACATTCCCTCGCACGCAGTAGCTGGCAATTCCCACGATTTCACGAAACAAATAAAACGATCCACACCCAATCTACCACGTTCCAAGGCCCCGAATCATCGACGAGATCGGAAATCAGCTTCAACTTGTAATCAGATTCAACCGAAACGAGACAACAAAGCAACGTAGATCGATCTCTCGAAAACAAAATCTGTTTTTTGAAATATTAGGGCTGTTTCCTAAGTAATGTCGTTTTCTCCAAATTTAATAAACGTTGCCATCTAGTGATAATACGCACATAACCTATATTCCAGTTAAATATCTAGTGACAATACAACGTAACCTATACTCTAGTTAAATATATTGACTTTGTTAAATTGTACCATAGACTAAAAATATGTTTACTCTTGACATAAAATTTCAACTCTTAAAATAAAATTTTGTTGTAAGAAACGTTGCCATCTAGTGACAATAACATAACCTATATTCCAGT
>NW_025110785.1:869010-870208 GCF_011392965.1 Frieseomelitta varia | reverse complement strand
GTGTTTACTCTTGAAATAAAATTTCAACTCTTAAAATAAAATTTTGTTGTAATAAATATTGCTATCTAGTGATAATACGTACATAACCTATATTCCAGTTAAATATCTAGTGACAATACGTAACTTATACTCTAGTTAAATATATTGACATTTAGTGTTAACTTATCGTTAAATTGTACCATACACTAAAGATGTATTTACTCTCGAAACAAAATTTCAACTCTCAAAATAAAATTTTGCACGGTATTACAGATTAAACATGCATTTACTCTCGAAATGAAATTTCAACTCTCAACAAATAAAATTTTGTACAGTCTTGGGAAAAAAAAAAAAAAAAAAACGACATTACTTACGTGTACACCTAATACAAAAGCTACTTGTTATTACTCGAAAAAAAGTGCGAAGCTACCATTTATTTCGAAGTTTCTTCATTTGGTTTCGTTATCCACTTTTCTGCAATTGTATATCGTGTATAGGGAGCGAGTGAACTGACGAGCGAGTGAAGAATCCGATCGAGAGCGTCGCGACACGCTCGCGGGACTACCGCCGGTCTCCTCGCGCCGATTTCAAATTCCGCGTAATTGCGAAATGCTCGAACGTTTGATAACGAGCTGCCTACTCCCCCGCCCCGCCCCTCGCCCCCTGTTCACGCGGCATGGAACGTGTACATGTTGCGTACGTGCGAGAGAGGCGTTCAAGGCCGACGACGGTCTGACACCGATTAAACGTTAGAAAAGCGGAACACCGTGACGTCAGAGAGAGAACCGAGGGAAATCTACGTCTCGAGAATAGACCGACTGCTGAATATCCATCAATCAGCCGATAGGAAAATGGAATTTGCGAGTGTTGGCGGGCATGCACGCGTGCGACGAGAGTGAAGAACGATCCGCGGAAAACTATGGAAACGATCCGCGGCGAACGCTTGTGAATTGTGAACGTTCAGAGTGAGATTTCAATGGCGCCGCGAGGTGAATGGGGAAACAAGGAAGAGGATGATCCGAACTTGGAAGTTAGAAATCCGTTCCGTGAGAAATTTCAACTCGGTCCTCTGTCCCGAGGCGTGGACCTTTCGCGATTTCCAGAGCTTCGTCTTTTCTCGAAGACGATCTCGTTCTCACGTGGCTCGTGAGAAAGTAGGGACACTTTCATTTTTTCTTTTTCTTTTTTTTTTTTTTTTTTTTTTTTGGAGAATTCGTGG
>NW_025110785.1:864533-868954 GCF_011392965.1 Frieseomelitta varia | reverse complement strand
TTTTTTTCTTTTTCTTTTTTTTTTTTTTTTTTGGAGAATTCGTGGGGATTCGAGATTCTTGTCTCTGAAAATGTTGGAAATATTTCTTTTCGTTGTCTAGACGTGTTGTAGAAACTTGCTGTATGATTTTCTTCTTTTTTCTTTTAACTAATTCGTTTAGTTGAATGAAACGTACAGTACGGAGAAACGCGTAGAATATCCGAGGTAAAATTTCTTCAGTTACGTCGATAAAAATATTAATTTGCATAACACAGTCGGCGTTCGTTCATTTGTCTCCGCGTTTTCAAGCTCCAACGTCGAAGATCGGCCTTGAAGCCGATCGCGCGCGAGTTCCTGGCGAATCATTAATTTGCTTAACAATTTCAAAACACGAGACAAAGAAATTTCTCAGCTCCTCGTCACCCGAGATCAAAAATTATCACGTACACGGTAACAAAATATGTTATTCCATTCCATTTTTAAAATCCAATTCTCTTCGCGAGCCGGTATAAAACATTGTATCTGCAAACAAGTTTCTATTCGCTGTATCTTACGAATGTATTTCAAGTCCTCGCCTCGATTGCGCTCGTGCGTGTTCGATGAAGACAAATGACTACCAATTGTCACTTTAGCTCCGATCTCTTCTCTGCGAATCGACGACGCAGATACGTTTTCTACATCGCTTGCCTAAATCCAACCCGACGACAACGAGTTCTCGTTGGGATTTGTCTCTCCGCCGTGTTACGTATAATTTCACTAAGAAGAAGAAAAACTGCATTCCGTTGAAAAATACTGCTCTATTTTCATTTCGACGCGTTGACAAAATTTTCCAACAACAAGAAAAAAAAAAAAACGCTCGCCAGCTGAGGAACACAGCTTCGACGGGTGGTAGGCAGCCTTAGCACGAGCGGATCTCTCGTTATCGGAAGTCGATATGCAAAGAGGAAAAGAGGAGGAGGAGGAGGTGGAGGAGAAGGCCGGTCAATCGGTTGAGGCCTTTTTTCCGCTTGAACTCTATCACCTTCGTAGCCAGTGGCTTAAAGGCCAACCTGGAGGACGGAAGAACGTTCAAAGGTCACACGCAGACGACGCGTATCAAATGGGAGGAGGGGGAGGTCTGTCTCTATCCGTGGTATGGGAAACGGAGAGAAGCGTGACGCCATGCTAGAGGAAAATGCACCAACCAAGAGGAAAGAGGATGAAGAAAAACCAGCGCGTGTGCGTGTGTGTGTGTGTGTGTGGATTCGTCGTGGTGGTGCCGACCCGCAGGAGGAAGTACCAGCTCGAGGTCGCCATGCTCTCTGGCCGTGAGCCACGTGCGCTGCACTCGAGCGCACTTTCACCGGCCGCTTTCAAATTTCTCCCCTCCCCCTCTCGCGCCAGCGATTTTTCCCCGTTAGTTCGCGTTCCACCGCTGTCTAAAACAGAACAGAGAGAAAGAGAGACTCCGCCGGGGCGCGCTGTCCTGTCTCTTTCCATTCATCGGCCGTGCAATGCTTCTTTCCTCCTCCCCACCCTCTCGGCCGCCGCGCTGGCGCTGCAACGCGGCGACGGGGGTTTCGACGCTGTCGTTGGGCAAAAAGGTCGACGACCCTTGACAGTCCCGAGACCGAATTCTTACGCGGTGGATCGTCGCCCCTTGACGGTGGAACGCGTTCAGTGATTATACCGGGTGTTTCAAACTCTGTGTGCGTCTGTCTGTGTGTGTGTGTGTGTGTGTGTTTCGAAAAGAAACGAGGGCTCGTTTCAGTCACTGTTATATCGTATCAGTAGAGTCGGGACACGTTTGGAAATTTGGAATTGCGTTAAATTTACTTATTTCACTGTGTTTTTTCTTTGTCGAGTGAGCGGAGCTTAATTTTCATCTCTATACCGGACGTTACGTTGCCGGTAAAGTAAACGATTCGTTATCCAGTATTCGTTCGTGTTGCTTCAAATTCTTTGCCAGTGACTCGTTTTATTCGTCTCGTTTTAATTTTAAAATATTTATCGAGACAAAAGCTACAGTCGTTAGCGACCATCGATGTTTATTCTGTCAATTCTGATATTTATACCCCGTGCGTGTATTTTTCAAGTTCACGTGAAATTTTGCTGATCGAGTTGCGACAGTTCTAACGAATTAATCGCAAACTCAGGGATAATCACCGTCGACGTAACGATTTAAAATTTTTTTTGTTTCACACATTTTTTTAACACGATTTTTTGTCCAACTTCTTCGAAACACTATGCACACACGCGTGGGCATGTCTCTGTGTGGACATTAGACGCCGAGCTTTGAAAACACGGTTGCGTAACAATTCGTTAGATAACGAGAGACGAAACTCGTGGCTGGTGACGTCGCCGCACCACGCGACTTCCCAAGAAGAAGAATTAATCGGACAACAAGCGGAGAGCAGAAAAGGAAAATTTTAAACTAGAACTCCGACATCGGACGACTCTCCCGTGATAAAAATTACGAACGCTTCGATCAGAGATCTACGAGAGTGCTGTGACGTGTTTCGTGCAGCATCACGGTTAGAATGATTTATGATAATTTCCTACGGAAATGTGTTCCGGCTTGACGATGATCGGAAAGAGAAATCGCAGCTCGAGATTAAAATTAATTGCAGCCAGTCGCTAAGGAGAGAAATTATTTTCAGTATTCTATTATTCTATTTTTCTGTATTTTATTATTTTGAAGCATTCAGTATTCTCTCTCCGGGATTTCACTCCAGGATTTTTATACGTTCACGCGATACATAAGTTCTACTACTTCAGTTATAGAAACATGAATTTTTCATAAATTCAAACACTCAAAATTTTATTGATCCAATGTAAACTACCCTCACTGTCAATCACTCGTTGTCCAGTTATCTAAATGTTAGTAATAAACCGATTCCAAACCACAGCAGTTGCTATACATGTTAAAAAATACTAAAAAATAAAAATATGAAACAACAGAGGAAAATAGAGACAAAGAAAAATCGAAACGCCGCTCTATATTACTCAAGGGTTAATTTTGTCAGTATAATACGGTAGTGGACAAAATTATATAAGACACTTTTGCAAAATTATTGGTACAAATTGGTTTCCGTTACATTCGTTGTATAAATCAAAGTTATACAATTTCAATTAACATTTCGACAAATTCTTAATTCAAACAAAAACAACACAAACTTCACAGTGGACAAAATTACAAGACACTAACGAAGAAAGCAAAAGTAGTCTTCCTAATTGAACAAAATTTTCGAGTCTTTTCCTTTATGTCAATAGTGTTATATGTAACATGGTGATTTTCAAACGCAAAGAATTTTATTACAAACAAAAAATTTATTCTTTAAATACTAAATATAATGACTCTTTAGTACCAGTGACGAACAGTATATCATTTAGTATATAATTTAGTATATCAATTTTGTCCAAGTGAAATTGTATTATTCCTGTTTAAATTAAAAATTATCAGTTCTGAATTAAATAGTAAAATAACAATTTATCGAAATGTTCATTTAATCTGTGGAAATAAATTAGACAGCTTTAAAAATTAAAAATTAATGATAAATTGGATAACCTGAACCGCCTGCGCTGTCGACTGATTGCGGACCATAACGAGTGACCGAATCGTGCACAATAATTTGTCGCTTTCATTTTCTTCTGAACTCGTCGGTATGACATCGCTGGATAGAAATTATTGAAAAGTAATAAACTTATTATTCGTTTCTTTCGCCTATTTTGTTTTACTTAAATATACTTAGAACTGAGAGAATATTACAATTTTGGAACAAAAAATTCTCGACGTGCGTGAGGTTAAAATTTCCAGCGCAAGAGGTTAAAATTAATATTAATACTAATGGGCCCGCGTAATTTTCAGGCTAATCTATCGATATTTTACCAAATAATTTTAGTTTTTTCACACGATGACGTATACGTTTTAATTATGATAATTATGTAATGTCTCTGAGGTAACCAATAAGAAAGGAATGCAAAAATAAAATGTTCCAAATGCAACGTATTGGGTGCAAAGGAATTTCAAAAATAAAATGTTCCAAATGCAACGTATATCTATGTTTAACGCCAAATACAAACTGTTTTATGGAATTTCATGCGCAAGCTTTTACGCACAGAAGTGCAAATATTGTAAGCCGTTGTCAGTTCATAGTTACAAAGCGAATTAATTATAATAAAATTGTTGTAAATAAACTGGTAAATTTTTCTTTTAATCTGCATTCGTAATTGTTGATTTTCCGTTGCAAAAAATTTTTTTATATTTGAGAAAAAAATTCGACCCATAGAGGGTTAAGGACAGTGTATTTAAACCCCCCTTCGCTAGTAGACGGATTTAAATCGCCAGGCGAAGTTTAACTTTACAAGTTTTCATATGAATATATTGTAGTCCCTATATTTTCAAAGTTAGTCAAATCAAATAAAGACTACGTTATTTTGCAATAATTCATTGCAATTTATTT
>NW_025110785.1:860652-864481 GCF_011392965.1 Frieseomelitta varia | reverse complement strand
CATTTTCATATAAATTATTGTAGTCCCTATATTTTCAAAGTTAGTCAAATCAAATAAAGGCTACGTTATTTTGCAATAATTTATTACAATTTATTTGCAATAATACATTCGGCTTTCTCAGATATTATACAGGTGTCGATATATCGGACGTTAGTACATAGAAAGTTAAACAACTTTGATTTGTCACTTGCTTGTTTACAACAGATATAATGAAAATCCGTTTGCAACCAGTAATTTCGCTAGGTATTCCTGTCTAATAATTTCGTTCAACTGGCGTAGTCGTGCGAGGCAACGAACACAACGGGTCGAACGGAAAATGTCGAACGTTCTCGGCCAGGGGGAAAGGGAATTACTTTCGTCGAACGACGAGCAGGACACGGTGGCTTGCACGGTTCTGCGTTCACCGCCAGGTTGCGAAACGCATTGCCGGGTGAAAGTGCATTTGCTTCATTTCACAAGGTATACTATCGCGCGCCGCGGACTCGCCGAATTGCGAACGCCGGTGAAGAGTTTCGCGAACGAACGATCGAACGAACGAACGAGTAAGCGTGTTGCAACCACGCGAACCGTTTTTGTTAGGCAACGAAATTCACTTGTGCAATAGAAAACGCGATCGAGATGGCTCGTTCGTTCGTAGTTGCGCTTGCCCCTTTGTAATCTCGCACGTAACCTGTAATTCGCGGTTCGTTGCTGTTCAATGGGGATTTTCGGGAACCGATGATGTCGTAAATGGAAGGGCAACGATGAATGGAGAAGCGAGAGACGTCGGGGAGAAAGGCGGAATAAATTGGACAGACTTCGCGATCGGTTTGCTGGAGATTAGCGAGAATATTATAACGACGACACTCTGCTGCGATTTTTTTTTACCGATTGAAATTTGTTCGGCCTTACCGAACGTTAGCTCTCCTCGTGACTGATGCGGAGTCACACATCTGAGTGACTGCTGTGTGCTGCGTGAATCTACGTGACTTTTTAGAAAAATGGTACGAGACTTTCTGGAGCCGGCCAAGGCGCCTAGGTTTTGTTTCTGCCCTACCGAGCTTTTCCACATCCTGTCTCTCTCTCTCTCTCTCTCCAAAGCCAGAGAAAGTGTCCTTAGATGAGAGTCTGACAGGATATCTGGCAATTCTCGGCAGGGTTGAGGCTTCTTAGGGATTGACGCCTCGTAGGATTCTGTTCTGCGCCAGAACAATTCTATTTTGTTAAAGTCGAGACGTTCCTTTATTCCAGGATTCGAGATCGATTCGATTACCGCGAAGCAATTTGTTTAGAAATTCGTCACGTACAGAAATTCGCGGAACTCGCGGCTAATTCGCCAGGCACGGAGACACCGTGAATCACTATAAAAGCGTTGTTATCCCGCGATGAGATATTGTCTATGTGCAGCTATGCAGTAGGTGTTATTACGCTAATAAAAATTGTCACTTTTCAAACGAGCGGCAGCGCGAACTGTTGCATCACGGAACCGGCGTTACGTCAATGGCTACTTGGATGAAACACGCGAGTCATCGATGTGCAATTACGTGAACGATAATTGCCGGTTTTCCAACAGCAACAATTGGAACGAACTCTCCGCGTCATTGTGTCAGTGTAGTATCTTTTCAGTTACGGTACACGTCTGTAAAAGCTGATCGAAACGTAGATACATTGCGGATTAACCCTTATATACAGGGTGGTACTTTTTTTTAATAAAACATCAAAATAGAAGAAAAAAAACTATTAATTTCAAAATTAAATCTGAGTTCAGACGTGATTTTCTTCGTTACTTCGGTTTAAAAATTACTTACTACGGATAAATTTTATTAAATTAAATTTTAAATTAAATCGAAGTTCAGACGTGATTTTCTTCGTTACTTCGCTTTAAAAATTACTTATTACGGATTTGTTTTAATAGAAAGTAATTTTAGATTCAGAAAAAAAAAAGACAGATACGATGATGTCTTTAATGAAGAAATGCATTAACGAGAGATCATTAGGAGATCGATCGTTGCGTGACAAATGGCAAAGAAATTGCGAAAAAAAAGAAAATGGACATCGCCACTCTTGAAATTACAATAATGTCGCAAAGGTATTGTAAATGAAATATAACTCGGCAAAGGATTGAAACGCCAGAAATCCGGAGAAACGAACGAATGGTCAGCCGAGGGAAATTTCGCCAAATACCACGGGTGAAATGCACGCCGTGAGCGTTACACGTTTTTTTACGTGGTGGCATTCTCAACGAATGCTCGATGACCTTTAAATGACACGCAACGTGTGTTATGCTGACGTCACGGGGAAAAATGCACAAACAAGAAACGAATGATCAAAGTATGTAACAAAGTGTATGCAGGCATTCGTTCTTTGGCATTTTGTTTGAAAGTCAAGCGATGATTTTTACAAAACGAAATTATTACAAATCTTTACAAATTTTGAATTACATTTAAAGGAAAGAAAAAGAAAAAAAAATCAACGAAGAGATGTAACATACATTTCCTGTTTACACCCGTTGATGAGCGAATCATTGATTCTCGATTCACGTAACTTGAACACCTGAAATAACTTTTAAACTATGTCTCTAATGAGAAATTGTTTATTACAAAAGTTGCGTGCTTTTAAGGCAGGCAAAGTATGGCGTATCAATATTTTTGCGAGTTTCGAAATTTCCATCGTCGTCTGTATTTTTTTTTTTTTTTTAATTAAACCATATATTTCTTTCATCACATAGAATATTAAATTCTAAGTAAAAAAAGTATCAAAAGCCACATATGCTCTAAAACTTAAGGTTGAAGTTATGGTTAAGGAGTTCATGGAATATTAATGTGTCCTAATGCTCTTGTACATCAAGACAAACGTGGCTCACTTTTTTACTTGAAATTTAACATCCTTCCGATTTACAATGAAACGATTTCTTTTACTATGCATTAAACA
The DNA here is from genome assembly GCF_011392965.1 of Frieseomelitta varia. Taxonomy (NCBI): domain Eukaryota; kingdom Metazoa; phylum Arthropoda; class Insecta; order Hymenoptera; family Apidae; genus Frieseomelitta; species Frieseomelitta varia. The sequence goes on along the minus strand of NW_025110785.1, from coordinate 861,571 downwards.
ATTTTACATTAGATGCACAATTTAACAGTTGTTTCATGTATGCAAGTTACGTGAAGCACCTTATATTTCAAAAACAAGTTGCACGTTCTTTTTGAATATTTTTATACACAAAAACGATGACTATCCGCAGTTTGTTAACAAATCATTAACAAAATTCCACGGGACCTAACACCATCACGTATCTCCATGTAGGTCGATCAGGCTCTGATTACTTAAAATCATCGCGTGAAAACGGGCAGACGAAAATTTATGCCCAAGGTCTGCTCTCACGACCAAAACGATCGGCCAAGTCGCGTTTACAGTTATCGCGTTTATTGTTTGACGGAATGCGGCCTTCCTTTCCTGTTTTCGCGACGAGGCTCTCGCGGAAAAGCCTTGGCTCAGCGCGTTAATCATCGCTGGCGATTAACAGCGCGTCAAAAATGGTGTACCACAATGGCGTGTCACATGTAACGAGAGGTCAACTCGAGAAAGAAGCGTAAATGCAAAGAAAAGGAAAAAAGAAGGAAAAACCGTGCGCGCTATGTTGTTATACACTACTCGGTATTAAAACATTAAAATTTTTTTTAATTTTATTTTAAAACAAGTAATAAATTTATCACTAATAATTTCTAATACTAACACTTAATAATACTGTTAACACTAATAATAATACTTTTGATTAATTTAATTTAATTTGATAATAATATTATAATACTATTATATATAATAATATTATTAATATTGATAATAATATTATAATACTATTATATATAATAATATTATTAATAATACTTAATCATTTCTATCATGTTGATATCATACCGACGAGATTCCAAAGAGAAAGCGACGAATTATTGTGTACGGTTCGGTCGCTCGTTATGGTCCGCAATCAGTTGCCAGCGTTAAAGTACCAAAAAAAAAAAAAAAAAAAAAAAAA
>NW_025110785.1:858448-859813 GCF_011392965.1 Frieseomelitta varia | reverse complement strand
TATGGGCCCCAAGCAGTTGCCAGCGTTAAAGAACCAAAAAAAAAAAAAAAAAAAAAAATTCCGATCATTGTTGCTTCTCGTCGTATCCTTCTCCACGTTTTCATTATTGGGTTTTGACACGCGGAATCGAACGGCGGATGAATACAAGCTTGTAAAGTTAAGAAGCTTCGAACAAATTTCATCGTTGACACACCACGGAGATTTCATGCAAATAGAAACATTGGAATGACGAGTTCTCAATCTTATTGTTTGTCCAATCAAAGCGATCGAAACTCCGGCGTGCTCCGACAATTTCGCGCGGCGAGCGTGTACATCCTCGCGCGAGTTCAACTAATAGCTATGGCCCCCGCGGCCATAAATTAAACGCCAAGCCGCAAGCGCGACATTCCTTAACAGTTGAGCTGTCGATACCACCTAAGTCGCGATAAATCACCAATTAAACGATCGGCGCAACGATCAACGCCAATTAGCGTTGGCCGAGAGTTAACAGGAGGAATAGGTGCAGTTGGTGGTACAGTTTTCAGGATTTATCACCGCTGGATGATTCACGGCCCGGCGGATCGTCTCTCGGCTATTTATTCGGTGTACGATTCATCCGTGGGGCGAGCCCACGCGTTCTCACGAAACGTAGGCGAACTGTCGTTTTCTCTCGGTTGGCAACGCTGGCCATAAGTCCGTGGAAATAATTGCCATCGGAGGACGCGGAGGATTCGTGACGTGATGGAAGGCGACAGACGGCGACTGGACGCAGAAACAAGCGAATTCGTGGGTGCAAAACCGCGGCTGATGTTGTTACCGCGCTCGATTGTTGTCCGTGTAATCGTGCATAGTTTGAACACCTGCGCGGACACCCGGGGCTGCACGCATCGCGCACGAAAGGTCAACGCGAAACACACACCTGTGGCCACGTTAATCGTGAAACCGTTTTCACTCACGAATCGCCCGACTTTGCGAACTGGCTCTCTTGCATTGCCGCGTGATGCACGCATATCCCCCCAGTTCAGAATATCTTAGGATAAGTGTGTAATAAAAATGGCACAATAAATATATAAATTATGAATTAAATATATATATACGATAGAAATGTATAAATTACATTAAAAAGTAACAGATGTTATATAAAAAGTAATAAATGTATAAATTACATTGAAAAGTAACAAATGTACAATTTATATACACAAGTGTAAATCGTTGTATTAGCAAATATAATTAAACACAATGAACATATTTTAATAAAGACTCTTAATATGTTGGTTAATATACATTACACATGCAACAAAATTAAATTAAATACAATAAATATAAAATATATTTCATACAACAAAGACTCTCTTAATATATTAATATACTGTGCTATTATTATAC